>NW_003803696.1:0-14278 GCF_000255335.2 Galendromus occidentalis
AGAAATAACATTCTGTTCCAAAGGGGTGTATCATTGACAAGTTTGGTCTCTTCTTGTGCATGAGCTCGTATGCAGATTTGTCTAGGACCTTGTGGAAGGTGACAGCATTCAAAACATGAACACAGTAGTTCAGGCACTCACCCCAGAGGGTTATTGGACAACCTGTGGAATTCAGGATCGTTCGGATGAGGTTATTCAGAGTGCGATTGGATCTCTCGGAGATGCCGTTCATTTGAGGTCGATAGGCGCAACTCTTGGTGAATTCAGCGCCAATGCTGTTCAGGAATTCATGGACTTCTTGGTTGTCGAATTCCAGACCTCCATCCGTGTGCACTCGGCGAACTTGGTGCCCGGTTATATTGTGGTACCACTTCGCATACAATTTAATGCAACCAGCTGTCTGGTCCTTACTGTAGAGTAGATACACTTTGCGATACTTGGAGAATTCATCTGTCAGGCAGAGGTAATATCTGGCGTTTCCTAGAGATCGGGTTCCGATGTCCACAAGATCTCCATGGATGATTCCGGTAAATGTAGCGACTGACTTCGGCGCTCTTGGAGGGTCAGAGTGCCTTGTCTGCTTGCCGCGGATGCAAGCTTCGCACGAAGTGAAATCATTGACGTATTCAATGTTCAACTGTTTCAGGATCCTTTTTACCTTTTCAATCCCAACATGGGCCAAGGTTTCGTGCGCTGACCGAAGAGAAACTGAGTCTTCGCTCGATTCAGTTTGTAGGCTTTCCGCTGGAACTCCCGGATAAGCGTTGATGACATAAAGTCCATTCGTGAGTTCCGCTCTCACAGACATGCCATCCTTTTTCAATTCAATTGCATGGGGCTTAATCTTAATGTCGAAATGACTGCTGGCCAGTTTACTGAGCGACACTAGTCGCCTTCCCATGCTCGGGACATAGAGTACGTTTTCGAGAGTAATGGTGGAACTTGCCTTCCCGTCGAGAACCGTGAGACTGACAGTGCCAGTGCCTTTGACCTGAAGAGTCCTAGCACCGCCAAACCTAACGTTCCGGATGTCCTCTTCGTTCTTGAAGTTCGTAAACCATTTGCGATTGTTGACCACGTGATGGGTTGAACCGCTGTCAAGCACCCACTCTTGACCTTCTCGTCTGAAGCGGGAGTCTAGATCTCCCTTCTTCACTGTTTGTGCACAATAACACTCAGCGACATTTACTGAGGAGCGCTTCTTCTGATGATTTTTCATCGCATAGCAATTCCTAGCTATGTGTCCCAGCTTCTTGCAGTAGTTGCAAGTAATCGTTACCTTTGTAGACTTTGAGGAGCTCTGTTGTGAGGTTGAGACAGAACGATTCTCACGGTAGTGAGGAGCACGACTTTCCTGTTTTCTGCGAGGGAATTTCCGAGAGCCACCGCTTCTCAGATTCATTTTGCTGAACATAGCTGTTGGTACGTCCTCGGGATTCTCGGATTGTCGTCTCAGTGCTTCTGTCTGAATGAGGTTGATCAGACTGTTGAATGTCTTTTCGGATTTAGGTTTCGGAAGTCCACAGTACCTTAATCCATGTCCAGTTTGGCGGTAACTTGTTGATGAGGGTGATACAAATGATCTCCTCCTTGATGTCAGCATTACACTCGTCCAGTGCGTATTTCAGTCTCTTGAAGGTTGAAATGTTGTCGTCGACTGACTTATCTCTCCTGTATTCCCAGCTGAGGAAATTGCTCACGGCCACGAACTGTTGAGATTCGGTTTTCGCTCCGAACCTCTCTTGGAGTTTCTTCCAGATTGAGGCGGCCTGTGTGTACTCCAGATTTTCATAGAACAGATTAACCACGATGTTGCTGTGAATCGAGTTCAAGAGTACATACTTCGCGGCGAGATTTCCTCTGTTGTACTTTTCTTGTTGCTTCTTAGCTTCGGGATCAGGGCTCTTGTTCCCAACTAGCGTTCCTTCGACAACTTGCCATGCGTATGGAATCAGTTTCAGCGTAGTCGGGATCAGGGCTTTCCAGGATAAGTAGTTCGAACCATCTTCATTCAACACGATCGCTGCAGTCTTTCCTCGTATGTCACTCAGGTTTGGCTCTTCAGACTCGGATGGTACGTCAGGTTTGGCGTCACCTCCACTCGGAGTGACTCCGCCAGCAGGGGTGTCACCACCTCCAGCAGCAGAACCCCCTCCTGAGTTAAATCCGCCTGCCATGAGTCCTCCGCCCGTGGTCACGAGGGCCAGAGGTTTTCCTTCGGTGTCGGACATACTTCGGTTCCTAGGTACGACTGTGCGATAGACTCACGTGGAAGATTTCTGTGGGTTGTTGAGTGAGTCGTGGAGACGTTGTCCTCTTGCGAATGGTCCTCAGCGTCCTCGGAGAGTAGAGTATTTCGTGCTGATAACGAATGAAGGGAAATTTCGGTCGGTTTCTCCTGAGATGACGATGAGTACTCGAAGAGTTCGATGGGATGAGTAGGCACCTTTCGGACGGAACACAACAGACCAAAGGAATAATACCGTTGTAGGATATTACTCCTCAAGTGAAGTCAGTCTTTATTGAAGCTGTTTATATACATGACTGGGAAGGGTCAGTCCGGTGTTACACATCGGATAATGTGAAAAGCAATTATCGATATATAGAACGCGAGTAGAGCAATTTAAATATGCACCGCCACGGGCGAGTCGTTATTTACGATCTTGCTCAACTACTCGATGCTGTGAACCATGAGATAGGAAAATACGAAATAAAGTCAGTTAACCTGTAATTTCCATCACTTCGCAATTGGCAGAAGTATTTGTCAAGCTAGGCCAATACGGTGTATTGAAACGGCATTTCCCCGATCGTTGACGTGAGTTCGTATCATTCTTATAACAAGTGAATGTATGTTTATGAACTTGGAGGGCCCGAAAATGTAGACCTACAATTGTATGTCCTGTGTCGACTGAGCACAACCGATTCATCAACTCGACAGTTCGGGGCATATGCTCCGACACTGCTTCCTTGGGATCGCTTTCGAGCCAGAGAAGAACGTGAACATGTGGACTTCCGCGATGTTGGAACTCAACACGCATGAAATAATCTGTGACGCGATTTGGATTAAGAGGAATCATTTCATCGGGCTGGAGAATATTCATTATTGCTGCTACCATTTTCCAGAACTAGATACAGTATGTGACAGAGTCTCCGTTCACCAGATCGGCCCTGTACTTAGCAGAGAACCGGTTCATCGGTTCGCCCACATCGGTCGTCACGTCTGTTCGAAGCTTATGCAAGATTTGCAACAAAGGAATCTCCTTAGCACTCATCGTCACGAAAAAGCTTGGCTTCCCTTCGTCGGTAGATCCCTCGTTGAGCCGGCTGCAATCAACTTTGATGTCGTAGAATTTATACAATGGCGTGTTCTGAAGATACTCGAGCCATATTTTGACGTCTGTCTTCTTCACCAAACCAGAAGAGGCTGTACTCTCGTGTATGATGTGCCTTCTGAGGGACACGTTGAGAGCGTAATTATCGGAGAGCTCTCGTGGCAAAATTTTCACCGTCGATTCCACGTCAACAGGTACATTATTCACTTGACCAAGAATAGAGTAATTTCCGGAGTCCCGACGCAAGCGAGGAATTTGCATGAATGGTATTCGGGGACTAACAAGGCGGGTCGTGATTGCATTAAGTTCTGGCAAATTTGACGGTACAGCAGGGTATCGGAAACCATTGAGTGCTGCCAAGGTTGGAATCCGTCCATTATTCAGAGCTTAGGCGCACGCAATCTGACCTGCGCACTTGGCGGCCTGATCATTTATCGAAGCGGCTGAGAGCTGCGATATCGGCGACCTCTGCTCAGGGAAAACCCAGGGCTATCGGGGACGCCTTGGAAGCTGCGATCGGAGCGTGCTCGGCAGTGAAGGGAAGAACTATCTCCGCTGGAGACCGAATAAACCGAGTATATGAATGCGATAGGAATCCTTCACAATACTGGCCGAGGGCTATCGATACCAAAAACCGACCGCGTTATCAGAGTGATTGTGAGCTGCGGTCGGAACGCGTACGGCGGCGCAGGGGAAGAGCTATATTTACCTGAAACAGGGGAAGCTCAGCCTCGGGAAGCCAAGTGTGTACACGGTACACTATTCGGTCTGTCCTTGGTGGACTTCCCCCGAGTCGCAGATTGAGCGATTCTCTCTAGGCTTCGGGTACTCAATCATATCGCAATGTTGAGAAATGTAGGTCGGCAAAACAATTAGTATCCGGCGAGACTATCGAAAGCCGATTCTTACGACGTCTTTCGACCTGAGAGTGCCAGAGAGCTACGATTTCAGAGCTTCCTGCGGCGCAGGAGAGAAACTTCAGATCGGGGACCGGGAGGAACTCATTCTGATGAGAGCGCACTTACGTGGGTATCCCCAGCGGAGTTCTTCGGATTCGCGCTGCGAGCGATTTTCTACGCATGTGGTATTCGATCGAATCGGACTGCATAGGACTCTCATCTCTACGACGCAGTACACGAATTGCCGTTATCCGTTGGAGCCGATCATTACGACTTACGACGCAGATCGGGACCGAACTGCATTGAAATTTCATCTCTACGACGCCGTCGCAGTACACAAATTGCAGGTATCCGTTGTGGCCGATTTTAAGTACCTATGCATCTGGTACTCAGATGATCATATCGGACTGCATTATGCCAATCACTGCGACGCGGTAAGTGATTCTCCGACTTCGTCATAATGTGCGCTCATCAAGAATGAAAAGAGTTGCGTTCAAGCCGATCTTTGCGACGCAATCGAAGCCCTATATTTCACGCGTGAAAACCATCGTCCGACGCCTTTTTTAGGACTCGGGGAGGTACGCGAAGTACATCAAGCCACGAGACACCAGCGATCCCCAGCATGAAAGCGAAGAATCGAGCGGGGAAGCTCCGCTCAGAAAGCGACATTATTCCGTATGAGACTTCACCTACAAGAGAAAGTGACGCTCACAGCAGTGTCAGCATCACTGCGGGGAAACCCGCGGCACCCCCAGTCGAAGAGGAATCCGCCGTACCCCTAGTCGGAGAGGAACCCGCTGAAGGAACTCTCAAACGAATGCCACAGGAGATTGTCAGCTCGGAGTTTTCCGCAGCAAATGTCCGAATCAACAGATTCTCGAAGAGGCGATTCTCGTCCTTGAAAGATGACAATCGCATGGAGCCGGTAGGGGATTCCAACAAGAAGCCGAGGATAGCATCGCGAGAGACCGAGGCTACCGACGCAGTGTCGACTCTAGAGGAACCGACAATACAATGGGGAGCTTTGAATGAAGAAGAGCGCGTCTTACTCGATGATCTCCAGGCATCGAATGCCGAATCGAAGGCAGACCCTGTCAAGTCATAGGTCGTCGCTGCAACGAAGGGACGCGCCGACAATTAATCGCAAGGGCAGGGTCCAAGCAACACCATCAGTCCTGAAAGCGGGCTGGGCCGAAGTATCGATTCAGAGTAGTCTCGAAAAGTCCAGCATTCGTGTGGGACAAAGGACATAGCAAAGGAAAATTGTTCTCCTGTGTCGTGGCCGACGGATCGACAGACATGAGACTAGCCGCATTCAACAAGAATTGCGATGATTTTGAGGAAAAGCTTCGAGTGGGTAAAGTGAACGAGCTGGACAACTTCAATTGCCGTGTGAACAACCCGATGCTCAACTCAACGGGTGTGAACAACCCGATGCTCAACGGCAAGCAAATACGAGATCGTTCAGGACAGGAAGACGAACCTATCGAAGAGCTATCCTGAACCTCACAGTCAAGGATCCGGACTACACATGATAGGGTAAACTTCGAAACGTTGCTCCGAACGCGATCGTCGATGTTTGCGACATCGACATTCAGATATCGCAGCCTCAGGATATAACTCGCAAGAGAGATAAGAAAACAATCCAGAAGAGAGACAATCGCATCATCGATGAAGACCGGAGACCCGTGATCGTCACCCTCTGGGAGACGGCAATGGAGTTCCCGGTCATAGGAAATCTCCCGATTTCGATTAGGCGAGGACGGACGAAATGTGGTGCGCAATTTTCAACGACGTGAGTCTAAATATCTTGAGAATAAGTCTGACGTAATTGGCGATTGAGCGAGGCATTTGACGAAAATATCATTGAACTTCAGTGCGCGGAAAAACTGCTGCGATCGGACGCGAACACTTTCGCGCAACGGATCGAGAAAGGGGAGAGCTTCGGCGCCCTGATCGACGGAATCACTGAGAAGAAATTTACGATGAAATTGAAGTACTCCGTGAGAGTTTACGAGGTGATTCTATCGAAGCCATCAGCTAGGAGCGCGTTTCCAAAGCAAACCAGACAAAGGAATGGATTTCTCCTCAAGGGCACGAAATAACATAGAGTCTCCATTTCACGGAATGAGCCGCGGCGTCAACTCATTGTCATGGAGACGCATCCCGAGGAAGAGACCGATCAATGAAACATTCTTTCACTCTTCCTTGTCTGATTGTTCCTGTACAGAATCCATATTGTTCAATGTGTGATTCCCGATGAAGCATCGAAAGGCGATCGATGCCGCAATCCTCTGTATAATCATGATGAGATTACTGAATAACTCGAATACATTCATACGGCTTCCATTGCTCTATAAGCTTGCGTTCTATTCTTGGGCGAGCGCAATATCTACATATATAAAAACGTCTGTCTGTCTATAGGAGGGTCAGTCCTCCGATGCGATGAGTCCTTCTACCTTTTTTTTAACATAACATCACTTATTCCAGACGAAGTGAGTTGACAGTGTCGTGCTTGCCGTGGACCCTAGAGCCCGTGTTACAATCGCACGTCAGAAAACGTCCATGGAAGAAAAAAAGAGTTGTGACTCGGGGGCGGGGGGGGCGGGGCTAAGGTTGGGATATAATTGCTGGTTCAGTAGGTTTTTCAAATCATCTTGATGTATTGTAGAGTAGTAACCTTTTAGAATAGTTTTGACAAATCTATGATCACACACGAAGCAGTTTGTGAGACAATTTCTCACATATTCATCCAGGCTGTTGAAGAGAACACAGTAGTATGGGACGGGACTCTTTCTAGACCTCGTTTTCTAATAATTCGTTGAGATAATCCCACTCTCAAGTAGCCGGTCTCCCGATAACGAGTTGGGTAGCAATGCTCTGGTCGCACCATAAGTCGTAGTTCCGGGTTCAAAATCAACATGAGATTGTAGGCGTATGGGTCACGGAACCCGAGGGCATTCATCCTCGACAGGAGGGAGGCCGACTGTGCGGTGCGCGAGGCATTGCCTTCTACCTTGAAAAAATTATTTGAGTGCTCCACCCACGAAAATACGAGAATTCGGAGAAAAAAAAGCCCAAGGTAGTAGCGAGCTACTACCGCATAGTTGCGTGAAAACGTCTGGAGTTATTGTGTAATCATTTTATTTATGTTATTATTAGAGTGCGTCACTTCATGCATTTTGCATATGTTTCATGAAAATGCATATTTCGACGGTTTTCCGAGCAAAATGCATATTTCGAGGTTTTCCCCTCCAAAAGGCATATTATCAGATATATTGCCAGGGAATCCCCGTAATATCCAGCGGTCCGAGGCATAACTACGATTATCTGCGATTTCCGGTCGAAAGCTCACTCAGTGTTTCGAGAGTCGAGTCGATAATGTTTCCGAATTCGCCCAGAGAGAAGCTCGTGTGTAATGGAGGAGGGAGCGGCGGAGTCTCTGATTGATGCCGGGCTCGATCGGGAAAGGCGAAAAATGCGATTTCGTCGTGTCTCGAAACGAAGGCCTCAGTCAATTGGAGGCCGTTGCGGAAGTCCTAAGAGAAACGTCATCTGCACGGGTTCCAGAAGGTTTGGAGCCCTCAGTTTGCTCCTCGAAATTCGCTCCCATAACTTCTGTGGACGTCGAAAGAAGTTTTCCCCGTCGAAAGAAGTTTTTCCCGTCTAAAGTACATTCTCAGCGACCGCCGACAGGGCTTCTCGTTTGAAAACCTGAAAATGCACCTCGTAATATTCTGCAACCCATAATTTAAGCTCCTTCAGAATAAAATTCACAATGCATTGTTGTTGGACGTCAGAATTACGACTCTTCCAATGCCCAATTATCGATTTCTTCAGTGCATATTTCCCCATTTTGTCTGCATATTTTGCCGGTTTTCAGTGCATATCTGCATGCATTTTTCCGGGTTTTTTAGTGCATGAAGTGACGCACCCTAGTTATTATTGTTATATACGCCCACAGTAATCCCCCAGAGGTAAAGATTTAGAATGTCGTCAATCAGCTCTGCGTTTTGCTTCTTCCTTGAAATACTATCGTGAAACATGGGATTTTTTTTCCGATATCTCCGATCATTTTAATACCTCCCGCGTCGAGTATTTCCGGAACAGTGATAATCTTGATCAACTGTTAAACTTTTACTGACCTCTCGGTTATCTAAAGAATGATCAAGTTCTCGGCAGCCTTACTCTGGATATCCCCTTCTCTCGTGCCGGACTTTGCTCCGACATGCTGATCATGGACTTCAGGTCTTCCTTGCCTGGCTTTTCGATTTGAATCGGTTCGATGTGATCGTGATCGGTCAGTCGTCATCATTGAGAATCCTCAACCTTGTGTCCTCTATTCATAGGAGATCAGTTTGTAGGGGCATCAGATAGCCTTCTGAAGGAAGTGAGCGAGCATCATCGTTAAGACGTGCAACGCTCTGTATATGAGTGTGACAAGAGAGAGAGAGTGTAACCGAAGAGTATGTTTCAACACAAGCGAGTCGCAACGCATCATCGTGTTATCAGTATTCCCAAATTACCCAATTCAGGCTCTCACAAAATCAGAAGTGGGGTACCTGGGATATAGATCGCAAGGTGTGTGAATACGACAAGTGATTCGGAAGGTGGAAAACGCACGGGTGTCGGAACTCGAGCTAGAACGTTGAAAATTCAGTGCGACGATGGACCCGGAAATGATGATGAAGATGGCCGAGGTTATCGCCGAAGCGATCAGAAGGAGCTCGGTCAGCGACGTGAGGACTAAGAGCGAAGAGGGATCGTCTCAGGTCAGATACGTCGAGAGACAAGCGGATACGTCGAGCTCGGTAGATCGCTTCATGGGTGAGTCAGGCCTAGTAGCAGAGGAATGGATCGCCCAATTAAAACTAGCGAAAGAAGTGGGAAAATGGTCTGCAGATTATACTCGGAGCACTATCCTCAACAAAATGGGAGGACCGGCAAAAATTTGGCACAAGCACCATGGAGCAAGGTTGGAGACTTTCGAAGAGTGGGAGGCTAAATTTCGGGAAGCGTACGTCCCGAGGCAAACGCAAGCAGCGTTGATGGACCATCTCTTCCGATGCAAGCAACAACGCTCGGAGAGCCTCGAGACCTATGCGCGACGAGTGGAAAACTTAGCATTGCAGTTGAAACTCGAACCGGATGCCGTTAAGGATTACGTGTTGCGCGGGTTATCCTCAGAGTACTCGTTTCTAGTAAATGATGCGCGCGGTCGAGAACATCTCGATGTTTCGGCACTTATCCGAGACATAAACGACGTCATGACCTTCACGCGTTTAGAAGCGAGACTCGATCGGAGGTGACGGCGGGCGGAAGTCGGCCTACCCAGTGGCAGCCGAGAAGTCTCGTGTGTTACAAATGCAACGTGGAAGGACACAAGGCGAGACACTGCAAGTCAGATAACAGCCCAGCAACTGGAAATCGTTTTGCCGGAGCTCGAATTTCCTGGTCGCCGCCGGACGCCAGAACTGGTGGAGAACGGGAAAAGTCGAGCGAGACCGCCAATCCTGAGGGGAGCGCCCAAGGAAGTGTACCGGAGACTGTTCCTACGAGAGAAGAATCGACATCGAAACCTCCACGGAACGCTACGGCTCACGACAGGGCGGACATAGTTTGCTTCAAATGCAATCAAAAGGGGCATTTCGCGTCGAAATGTGGCATGAAAAGAGTGCTCCAGGTGTATGCAGGAGAGAGTGCAGCGAGTAACCCCTCGAAGGCGAAAGATGTGGTCATCAACGGAATTCCGTGGACAGCACGAATCGACTCTGGTGCGGAGTTGACGGTCACCGAAGAGAGCGTAGCTCGTCAGCTGGACTTGCAATTATCACCAAGCCCAGTCCCCTTAGTAACTGGAGTCGCAGGCGGGTCGTGTGTTCCGTTAGGCCAGACTTTGGTTAAAATGATGGCGGATGGTCTGGAACTCATAGATGTTACGCTGACAGTACTCCCAGAGGGTGCGTTGAGTGGTCAAGATATCCTCATCGGCAGAGATCTTCTCGACCGAGGGTTGGTGACCCTGCTTTGGGGTGGCTCATCGTGGATATTGAGACCGGACGATCTGGAGAGAGTATTAGAGATATGGTCGGAAGAGAGGAAGCGAAAGAAAGAGGAAGGTACCGTGACGGTAACTCTCCAGGAGGATATTACAGTACCCGCAAAGACCGTTCGCCTCATAACGGCCATGATTGAGAAAGAGGGAAGTCACTCGATCTTGCTGAGAGAACCGAATGAAGAAGCTATTCTATGCAAGGCAGAGGAAGGTACAGTCATGATTCCTGTGAGGAACAGTGGACGTGTGGACAAAAGCTACAGCAAAGGATCGGTCGTGGCGCGGGGTAAGTATCGTAGACTCAGCGGACATCTTCGCCTTGGAGCAAAGTGAGGCACGAAGAAGTCCCTAAGCAGATCAACCAGATCGGGATTCGACGTAAGCTCACAGAAGAAGACGTTACAATTGCAGAGGCGATTCCGCAGCGAATACGAGACAGATTGCTCGAAGTTCTCAATCGGTTTCCGGACGTGATATCAACATCTATGGATGAGCTGGGTCGCACCGAGATGGCGGAGTGTAGCATTGAAGAGACGCCAGGTAGTGGACCGATTTGGTCGAGACCTTTCCGGTTGTCAGCAACGGAGAGAGGGGCGTTGAAGGAAATTGTACAGAATATGTTGAGCGCGGGAATCATTCAGAGGTCACAATCTCCCTATGCCAGCCCAGTGATGCTCGTCAGAAAAAAGGACAGCACATTTCGGCTGGTCATCGATTATCGGCGTCTGAACAGTCAGACGGTGCGCAAAAATTCCCGATTCCCCTCATCGACGACATTCTCGATACAATCGGCGGACGACGTATGTATTCTACGTTTGACCTAGCCTGGGGATACTTCCAAATCCCCATGGCTCAGGGGTCAGGTAGAAAAGCGGCGTTCATTACGCCTGATGGGCACTATGAACCCCAGGTTATGATGATGGGGCTTGCCAACGCACCCGCAGTGCTCCAAGAAATGATGACCAAACTCCAGTCAATCATCGGCGAGGGAGTCATGATACCATTCATCGATGATATGATCACCGCGGCGGATCGATGCGATGAGCACATAGACCAAATCGCTCGGATATTCAGCGCATTGAAGGAAGCTCGATTGACAGTTCGGTTGTCAAAGTGCAGATTTTTCATGAAATCCGTCGAGTTTCTCGGATTCACCATTTCGGCGGGTGGAGTCCAACCCGGCAGTGCGAATCTGAAGGCCATTGAAGATTATCCCCGACCACAAGGGTGTTCGGATGTCAGGAAGTTCCTGGGGTTGGTGGGATTTTTCCGAAGATTCATCAAAGGGTTCGCGTCCATCGGCGATCCGTTGATTTCTCTTCTCAAGAAGGACGCAGTCTTCGAATGGACGCCGGAGTGCGAACGAGCATTCGTGGAGTTGAGGGATCGACTTCTGGAAAGACCAATTCTGTCGAAGTTCACACCAGGCTGTCCAATTCAGCTTCACACCGATGCTTCGGGTGTTGGCCTCGGAGCAGTCCTAATGCAGAAGGTGGAAAATCGATGGAAGATGATTTATGCGATAAGTCGACGCTTATCGGCTTCGGAGAGACGTTACCACTCCACGAAGTTGGAACAATTAGCAGTTTTGTGGGCTTGCGAAAGGTTTCGGCACTACTTGTACGGCGAGAAGTTTCAAGTTATCAGCGATTGTGCCGCGGTTCAGGCACTGAAAAGCAAGTCGGCTACCTCCAGTCAAGTTGTTAGGTGGCTGAACAGGTTGGCGGAATTTGATTTTGATGTGATTCACCGAGCGGGGATCGAGATGCCCCACGTCGATGCATTCAGCAGATACCCAATCGAAGAAGCTCCGACGTTTTCCGAGTGCCAAGAAGAATTGATGATTTCTTCCGATGAGGGGATGTCCTCGAAAAAGGGCGTGGAGGCGCTACCGCCGAATGTAAAGGTGGGCGAGGCTAGAGGGGAAAATGTAGTGCGAAAAATTCTTCAATTGACGACGCTCGAAGATTCGATGATGATGGTCCAGCAGCAGGATGAGAAGTTGAAGAAACGAGTGGAGTTAATGCGAGGGAAAGGATCGAAGGAGCTGGATGGCTTCATCTTGAAGGCGGCCATTCTCTACAAGAAATGGTTGCGCAACGATGAAACGAAGCTACTCTTTGTTGTTCCGGCAAGCATGAGGAAATATGTGAGCGTACTCGTACATGAGAAGGCTGGGCATTTTGGACTAGAAAAGACTTTAGAGCTCGCTCGCGAAAGGTATTGGTTTCCGGCAATGAAGAAGTATTTGAGCCAGCATCTTCGAATTTGTTTAGAGTGTCTGTACAACAAAGAGAAGGGCCCAAGGAAGGAGGGCATATGTCGGCCGATACCGCCGGCTCGTAGGCCATTCCAGAAAGTGATGATAGATCATGTAGGTCCATTACCGATGTCGGTAGGTAAAGAGCATATAATCGTGTTAGTAGATAGTTTGTCAAAGTTCGTAGTTCTGGAGGCTGTAAAATCAACAGCTACAAGATACGCGGTGAACTTCCTGGAAAGGGTCTTTTTCACTTATGGGCCCCCGGATGTATTGATCTCGGATCGCGGTACGTGCTTCACATCCCACGGTTTCAAGAGTCTGATGGAAAGTAAGGGGATCCGACATGTGTTGACGTCAACCCAACACCCCCAGAGCAATGGGCAGACGGAGCGAATGAATAAGACGGTGATAACAGTGCTGAGATCGGTGTGTAAGCATCCAGAGAAGAAGGATTGGACCGGTAAGCTAAGGTCGGTAGCATACCACATCAATCGCGCTCCAGCTAAATCCACGGGAAAGGCGCCCTTCGAAGTTTTGCACGGCTATCTGCCAAGATTGGACAACGTTTCTCAATTCATTGACCAACAACAGGAAACAGCTGGATGGAAACCTCCGCAGTCGTTCTGTGACGAGGTCAGAATGGCCATAGAGAAGGCTCAAGATGAGTATTCCAAATATTATGACAAGAAACGGAGTCAACATGCAATCCGATATTCAGTCGGCGACGTCGTGGTCGTGAGACGATTGCCGATCCCGACCGGTACGTCGACGAAACTCCAACCCAAATTCAGGGGACCGATGGTAGTGTCCCGAGTGTTACCGAATGACACGTATCAGATCACCAGGTTGGGTGGAACAGCGCATACTACAACCGCGCACTGCTCACAGTTGAAGCTCTTCAAGGTGGCCGGAGAAGAGGGCGAAGAGGTCCTTGAGAGTGAGTCAGAAGACGAATCCGAGGATATTCCCGTTAACGAAACCCAGATAGGGATTGAAGGGACGTTCGTCGGTCCCGCAAGACATCAGAGCATGACTTCGGACAGTGCCGGGTCCGCGTCCGCAGTGAGCGAACATTCCAAAGCATCGTCGCAGGGCGATAGCGAAGTAGCCCAGGGGAGCGAAGACACCGATCGAACGTTGGCAGAAATGCTCGGGAGCTGGAATGTTTCGAACACGGAAGTCGCTCCGAGCTTGGACGAGGCATTCGTAGAAGAACCCGAGACTCATCTAGATGCTGTGGGTGATTCTGAGGCGGCGACGACCACGGAGAGTTTACTTGGAACTCCGAGGACGGTGGTTGCAGAGCATGCAGAAGGCACTCCGCGTCGTGAGGGAGATCATGATGACCGACCTCCGACCACTAGGACTTCTGGACGTCCCCAGCGAACTCGTCGAAAGCCACAGCGGTATGGACAAGCCATGTGATAGCGGGCGAACATATACGAGCGTTCGTATAGATTCATTGTTAGCTCAAGTAGGAAGGTGTCGATGTGATATCACGATAACTAGCAAATGCTGGGACAGCATTAGGTCAGAATAGCCGAATGTAGGGGCATCAGATAGCCTTCTGAAGGAAGTGAGCGAGCATCATCGTTAAGACGTGCAACGCTCTGTATATGAGTGTGACAAGAGAGAGAGAGTGTAACCGAAGAGTATGTTTCAATACAAGCGAGTCGCAACGCATCATCGTGTTATCAGTATTCCCAAATTACCCAATTCAGGCTCTCAC
>NW_003803697.1:0-3021 GCF_000255335.2 Galendromus occidentalis
TTCGTCGCGGGGAGGGTCAAGGTAGAAAGTACAAGCAGGGTTATTGAGATCTGCAGGGAGGAGAGGAGGTTCGAGAATTTCGCATGCATGGGATCATCTAAACTTTTTCGGGCTGGACCACACAGCCTTGGTTTAACGTCCCGGGTACTGTTATTCACATTACCTCCGAGGACGGATCCATAGAACAAATGTACCCAGGAGGATCAAGGCCGAGTACCTGCGTTTACGTAAGGAATATTTTTCCGGCAGCAGGGATCGAACCCACACCGTCTCCCGCGCGAGCGGCGTCGTTGCGGCATTTCACGAAGTGAAACGCACGCTTGCACGAAAAGTGACAAAGGCGCTAACCACTCGACCACCCGTCGGTTGCATGGGATCATCTACTGACATGGTTGAGCGTATACTCGGAGTATAATTCTATTGGCCAAGCTGCGACGGTCATCAGTGCCATCAAGTCGGCACCGATCTGAAGAGCAAGCGGCTCGCTGATTGGTTCATGTTTTTGCGCCAGCCGTGAACTCATTCCACGATACTTTCTGTCGCTCACCGGTACCATCCAGGTCAGACCTTGGGGAGATAAGCGGGGAGGCACTGCTTCCAATACGTCTTAGCGTACAACCACCGCCGATGTATCCGGCTGTTGGAATCTGGACTCGAGCTCATTCTCTGTAACTGTTCTCGCGGATATCGATCGAAGTATTCACGTTGCGTTCCGTTGGTGTGTTCCTGTAAGGATACGGGATTAGGAGTGTGGGAAATATCACACGGGATGTCCGAGAGGTGAAGTCAACATCGAGCCGGAGTTTTCCCTTCTCCGTCGTCGTTTTCCAGTCATCTTCGTTCTAGAGACTCCGTTCTGCATAAGGTGAAGGTCGAAACCGTCCATTGCCGCTCAGGATCAATCCCGCCTCCTCCTTCCCCCTGGGTAAAACCTTCCCTACCCGAATCGAGCGATCTCAAGGCGCAGTCATCTTTGCCTCTATAGATTCGCCGAGAATCAGCTCGATGTTCGAATAATCGATCGTACGAGAATCAAGTCGAGTTCACAGTTTTGCTTGAGCGAGGGAACCATTCGTTCTCCCGAAACTCAGCTCCCAGAAGAAGGTAAGCACCGATGTTCCCCCAGCCTACCGCTGCCAGTGCATTGCATGTCCCGTCTCAAGCGGTGCAGTTCATCGGTAGGGGTAGCATATTCGTCGTACTTCCCACTCGTTAGAGCTTATAGTCGTTGGAACGATAGCGATCGGATCTTACTCCTTCGAGAGAAGGGTCGAGACAGTCCGTGTGGAAAACTGCGGGACTCCGCTCGCAACATAGGAGATCGTCCACCTTGTGACAGACGCTGCAAGAAAGTTTCAGGCGGAATAAGTTTCAACCAAGTTTTATTCCGGGGACTCCCGGGATCAGAATCATCTGTAGCCTTCAGGATCACCTATCGACAGTGGTCGTCGTGTTCTGGGTCCCCCTCCTGATCGCCTCGTCGCGGACGGGACTGTACTCAGGAACTGATTGACGAGAAACTTCAAGATATCGAGCCGGCATTCGATGCCAATCCAGCTGATACTCGGACTGCAAACGTTTCTGAACTTGGCGGTCTATCTTCCATTCTCCTACATAGATAAATAATCGGAGCTCATGAAGAGGAAATTCTACTCCCCTGAGTGAGCAGTCACCTCGTATGTCAATCGGAGGCTTCCGTATCATTAGGGAATAGAGAAGAGTAGGTCGATGCTCACTGCAAACGGAAATTACTCTTAGCGGCCGTGTTACAATCACGGCGTCAGTAATTTCACGACGATACTAACTCCGAGTGTCATAACGAATATCTCATGACGGAAATATTTGGCGATTGCTAAAACTAGTCGAAATATCCTACCGCTGCGGATGGATCGGGCCTGATTCCGATAGCGCTCAATTAGTAGACGGACTCGACAGTAGAGAGGAGTCAAATCTCAGGTCCCCCAGCCACGACGATAGGGCTAGCCCGAGCGGAGGAGTTAACCGCGGACAACGTGCCATTCTTCAGTACCCGGTCCAGCTCCTTGTCAAGTCACTCAACGATCAACTCACTCAGTCACTCGAGGTTCGCGGCTACTCCGTTGGAAATTTCAGCCTCAAGGCGGATGGGAGCTCCGGCGTGGAAGACCGTATCATAGTAGTCGACGAGGAACAGCCGGCTTTGCTGGGTTGCAAACCAGCATTTAAGTTTCGTCTTCTGGTACCAAATTCCCACGTGGAGATCACCTCGTTTTTTGAAACTCGGAATGGTCCGGAGGAATGGAAATAACGGTTCCCAGATCTGTTCCGGGATGGTCTCGGACTGAGTAAGCTCTAAAATCGAAGTGAGGTTGGACCTTAATCGGCAGCTTTCGGCTGATGGGACTCGTGCAAGTGAGGCAAGAATTTCTTGGACCGGCGCATCGTCGAAGGGGTCGATGTTCGAATTGGAAGCATGTTGAGCAGCGACGACGTTGACTCAGGATCTCCCGGCGTTTCTTTGGCGAAATGTCGGCCGGGCATCTTGAGGGCAGGTGATCACCGAGGCCACAGAAGAGGCAATCTGTCCTGCGCGGTTTCGCTTGAGGCCGGTGCTTATTTTGCGTGGTAGCAGCAGCGGTAGAACTCGAATGACGTCGGGGCGGCTCTCTCGTCACCTCGCGGGGTTTGCTCCGGGACACAGGAGAATTGCCATTTAAGTCGCCCACTGGGTTTCGAGGACGGTGATCAGTGATCACCGGACGAGAGCCGCTTCCGGAGAGCAGTGTACTTCCGAAGGAACTGGAGCAGCCGCTCTAGCCGCTGCGGAGCGGCGGTTGCCTGGTTAGCCTCCGGATCATCTGGTGAGCTCGATGGTGACAGATGATGCTCCTCGAGGGTCAACAGCAACTTCACCGGCAACGCCCTGAGAATTGTCTGCTCGTATGGCTAGGCAAGGCTCCTCAGCGGCACGCGCACGGCCTCCAGAGCGAGAATAGTACGTCAAAGAAGCGTCAACGATTGCCTTCGCGGCGATGGATATTT
>NW_003803698.1:0-121035 GCF_000255335.2 Galendromus occidentalis
GGTGCACGCTACTGCTCCGCCCGATACCATGCAGGCTTTTGATCGTTGCGAGCTCTTGCTCGGCTTGTGGCTTAGAGTATCCATCGCTGCATCCCACCATCGTGACCACGTAGTATATAATCATATCACAAGACCACGATGATAGTCATGAATTCCTGAAACGCTTTCGAATACAGAAGAAAAATCAGGAAGTCTCTGTGGATTTCCTCGATACACTAGCAGTTCTCAAAGGGTCATCTTCACATTGTCATTTAGGCTGGCAGCATAAGGAAGTCACATTCGTTTCCAACCTCAAGAGAGGAGGCTGCAAAAGCTGCTCCGTAGAGCGACTCCTCGCAGCGAGGCGGCTCCACAAAACTAGGTACATACTTTGTTGGAGAAGTGAGGGAATCATGCATTCAATGGCTGCATTCCAAGCCCGGAAAACGCGACGAGAGAGAATTCGGAAGGCTAAGAGCTCGAACTCGACCGTTCAAACACTGTTTTTATTATAGCCAAATACGCCTCAAGAACTGATCACGCTCGACTGGGTTGCCGCGCTCGAACGCGAACGATGTGAGCGAGGATCTCATAAAGATCGATAGATCAGACTTGGCTGCACATCAATGATGATTCGCGTCCTTCCGCTCACCTTCCATCTCATTTCGAGAATCGATGAAGTGTGACCGAGAAAGTGAGAACAGACGAGGTATAGCCGCCTCAGAACACGCGATCACCGATTTCATTTTTGCGTCCGCAAAGTTCCGCTTGTTTGTCCTTGGTTTCGAGTCAGTCCGTCGTTCCTTCAGCCCGTCAGTCAGTCGTTCACTCTGTCGTTGGGTCAGTCAGTCACTCGTTCACTCCGTCGTTGAATCAGTCACTCGTTTTCTCGGTTATTCATTCGAGTCAGTCAGTCGTTTACTCAGTCAGCCGTTTGACTTCAGTCCGACGGAGTTGGCTCCATCAGTCATGAGACTCGCTCAGTAAGATCACTCCTCGTTCGACCGGAGCCGGCGGCGGCGGCAGAAGACAGCGGTTACGGTGACAGTAAATCCTAATGAATCCACAGAAGGCACGCTTGAGAGATCATTCGCTCAGAAGAGCGAGAATCGAGACAGAGTGCCGGCCTTCTTGAAAGCGAAAGCTCCACACTTATGGAATATACGATTTTTCTAAATGTTTTCAGTGAGCCGCAGTTAGTATTTCCATTGTGTCGACACCTACAGATATGGGTCTGGCTGCATTGACAATTTGACCGGTAGCCTTCGGCGTCAATCTTCTGAAGCTCTTCGCGGGCCCCGCAGACGAGGCCTCCTGTTCGACCCTTGAACCGCCGACCTTCTATTCTGCTCATGACATAAGCGAATTGAAAGGAACACATTGCTCCGTCGAAGATGATAGATACGACTCCGACACCCACGCCGTGAGCTCTTGGATCTTTCCAGGCAGATCCGAGGCGATTCGGAGTGCCGGAAGCAGACTTTGTTCGTCTCCGGCGGAGCATGCTGGTCGTGCGAGTATTCCCCGCGTTGGTTTGTGGGGGGAACGAACGGGCTCCTTCTGAGGCTTGAGTCCTCACCTGCCTGTATTCGTAGTTGTCTCGACGGATTCGGGTCTCCCGTGGCATAGGACTCATTGTCCTTTCGAATTTCCACATGGAGTCACCCTCTACACCAGCGCGGGAATGCCTCGGTTTCCAAAAGCAAGAATATTCTCAATTGAATCAAATGCTGATCTGTATACAATGAGAAATGATGCTACGTCTTCCCAGCGCGTGCGAAATATTAGATGGAGTGTCTGATCATGAATATTCACAGAAAATCTTGATGCTCCCGGTCGGACGCGATCTCACGCGGGCGGCCTTTGCGCTACATAAGATGAGGTCGAAGCGGCTGGCGGTGACCTCGTCAGGTTCGTCGATGAAGAAGAAGTTTTCGGTGTTTTCGTACCGCGACTGGAGTAGCCCGTTGTACTCCCCACTGTCTCACTACCACTGTGATTCGCTCGGCTACTGAGGGGGCTGCTCAGTCCTGAGTTCGGGACTCCAGAAGAGCCAAAGATATATTCCAGGATATTGTTCGTCGAGTTCTTCGAGCGTATAGACGAGAGACCGCGGTACAATCTGGCGTACCATCGGCTTGGAGCGTGAGTGGGTTTTGCCTGACGGTCGGTCCCTGGGCCTAGCTCTTCTCTTTGCGTGGCGTTGTGTGCGACAGTTGAATTTTTCGAAATCACTCCGATCTTCTTCTCCAGTGGGAACTCCGACGATTCCTCGCGGGCATCTTGGTCGGCCTCATCTTTGAAGGACTCTTCTAAGACGCAGAAAAAATCGTGTTTTTTTATAGCCAACGCTTGAAACGCGCGAGAGGAGCTCAAACGCTTGCTCTGCAACTAAACTCACCCACGACAATGCTGGGATCTTCGGGAAGTTTTTTGCTGCTCGCTGTGAGCTCCGTCTGGTCAACCTCTGCTTTCACATGGAGAGCCGGAAGTTTAGTCCAAGGGTCTTCGTGAATACCGGCCGTTAGCGAGAGCTTCGTCTTGAGCTTTCGTATCTTTTCAACCTTGTGGAGAGAAGCGGGAAGAGAAGCTTCTTCAAGGGTCGACATTATGGAATAACCTGCGTATTGGTATACATCCAGCTTGATTTCAATACCAATTCTTCATTGTCGGGATTATCGTCGTCTGCGAGCATGTAATCCAGAACTTCTTCTATGTTGCTTCGTAGGGAGGGATCGTCGCCCTGTAAAAAGTCGGTTCGTTCAATGGCGTCGGTCTGCGCGGCGCTGCAGGAAACGCTCCGTTTTTTTCCACACTCGCCTGTCCTCGACGCAGACCCTCGAGAACAGAGCTCAACTCATGCTATCTCCTGCCGAATATGCTCCGAATGAGAGATCTTCCTTGTCTACAATTCGCCCGCCGAACGGGACATGGATACTTCGAAATGCATTTGGCGAAAGCAGCATCACAAGCGCAGAGTTGCTGGGCACAGCTCGCATGAGGGCTGGCAGATCCTGTGAAATCTGTGAAAAATCGTGAAACTTAGAACGACGCAATCACCACAGAAACTTTCCATTGGGTGAACGTTGATTGGGCCACTTCGCGAATTTGTGATAGTCTCACGCTAGCCGCCGATCGACAGTCTGATTTCCCGATCGGACAGAGTCAAGTAGCATACGCTTTCTTGGGCGTGAAAGTGTCAGATTCGCTTGGCCGCCATGGAAAGCCACAAAGCTCGGCTCCCGAAGAAATAAAGATGGCGGGAATATTGCGAAGTTGCGTCGAAAAGACAGAATGTTTGTTCTTTCGCTGTAGTGATTCGTAGTTTACCTTCCCCTTTAAATTCGTCGTAAACGAGGATAGCGTTCGGCTCGGGGACTCACCACAATACGCATAACCATGGCTTCCACAATGCCAATCGTACGGCAGAAAGTAAGTGGCTACATGCGAGCAGTGAGTCGATGAATAGCACCAATCGTGTTCGAGACAGCAGCTGTAAGCGGATTATGGTCAGAGACTTACTCCACGTCGACGACGGAAGCACTGACCGAGAGTGCTCATATCTGGTGCGGTACAAGACCTTCGGTGCCGATGTAGACTGCATCGCCACCCTAGGATCTATACCTGTCAATCGGATCGACCGGCGACCCGTCGCCCATGTATCCACAGAAACAGCCGTATCCGTGGAACGCGAGCGGACTGCATCCAGTTACACACTTTAGCATCGAAGCCAGTTGCAGCACCGAACGTTTCTTTCTCGTCAGCTTGCGTTGAAACGGGACATCAGCAATAATTATGTTCCTCGATTCATTCCTATATAGATGCTCCTCAAGATTGTTGAATGACTTTCCACCTGTAGAGCGAAAGCGATAGTCCGAGCTCAAGCTTCGACACAATCCCTATCGACCGAGACCTCATCCTCCCGGTGTCAGCGAAAGGCTTGAGAATATTCTTGGGTGAACCTACTTGCAGACGAGACTAGAGTCGTATGATTCGCCCGATTTGGATGAGCTCTCAGATGCACTCCATCTTTCCCGTAAGAAATTGCTCCTGTAAGTAGAACCTATCAAGCATGCACACTAGTGACGTTCAAGAAGGTTATGCTTTCCCCCTCGCCCCAAAAAAAAGCTCAGGCTCCCCATACGATTCGCTACTGGAACAAGAACTAAAAATAGGAGGATCGTTGCAGATGTCGGATTACCGCCAATGTTTTCGGGTTGCCTTCAGCCATGAAAAAAACTCAACGGGACGGCCGACTTCTAGTCGCCTGTTTTTGGGCCAAGTCAAGCTCTATCTTCCAACATCATACTTCAGGGATTACGGGATGCTTCGCCAATGATGGGGGAAGGTGTCAGGACCAGGCATGCGGACGGCATTGTGCGCATAGCTCCTGCTCAAACGAATCGCGACCATGCTCGAGGAGTCACTCGAGGCCACGCGTCGCTAGAGATGTGTCCGCCCTCTTACGCAGCGCGGAAGCAAGCGAAAGTATCCCGGAGCATTCTGGACAATCTCCCTATCGCACTCAGACGACAAGGGGCGCGGAATGGTCGTCTCGCTCATTCGCGCAGTCGGATGGCGCCATTGAGTACGCTAGTCGTTCTCCATTTCGTGAGCATCCCAGGTCAGAGGCTCGAGATTCTGGTGACACTACCGCGGTCCTCGAACTCAGAGTTCTCTTTATGAATCGATCAAGTTCCGGTAAACGTAAATCGGGAAAGTGATGGAACGCGAAGAACCCGAGCCCGCTCGTTGGCTCGGTGAACTTCATCGGTCACGAATCCAGGGTGTATGAAGCTTAGAAAATCAATGGCTTACCAATGATAAAAACCAATATGGCACAGAGGTGTATGCTCGATGACTGCATAGTGTTTGGTGCTACATATCCCGAATGCGCAATCCGAGCAAAAGACTATCCTTGCAAGCTCGCGAAAGGCTGCCGTCTACAGTTTGCTCCGAGCTAGTAGCAGGGGCGCATAATGGGCAGGTGGCAGAGCATCCGAGATGACGTTCGGCTTCGCCTCTCGGAAATCGAGCGCCGCACAAGAGCGAAGAGCACCAATACGACGGTTAAACAATTACGACGAGTACGATCACGGGAAGCACAAAACAGTGACGAGGACAAACACAAACAAACGAAAAGCGGGGGGGCCTCGCCCCCTACTGGAACTGGACGATGGGGCACTGTATAGATGAACAAAGTGTATCATGTATATAGATATATCACAACCGAACGCGAAGTCTCGTGGCTTGCAACGTCAACACACCAGCCAACTACACCGGTCACAATGAGGAGCGCAAGCCCCGGTTTCACGAGGAGTGCAAGGGAGAGGGGGTGGAGAAGGCTGCGTATCTGTTTAACCGTTTATCTGTCCGTCTGTCACTCCGTCTGGCTGTCTGTGGATCGTCACCGCGCGCGCGCTCGCTTGTCGGATTGTCTATCCGCCGGCGAGGGCTTCCGCTTGAAGGCCTCACAATCGAGACGACAGATTTCAGGGACGACCTGTCAAACAGAGCTGAGTCGAATTCAAAAATCGAATTCTTCACTCAATCATCACCGGATACGACCTGTGATGAATGTCTCAATCCGCTCCTCAGACCCCGGTCGCAGCTCCCAGTATCTTTGCGGTTCGCAGCGCTTCATACCAGCTGAGTCTTGTTGGCGAAAGCAGAGGTACCTGTTCCTTGGTCTGTGACGGGAAACTTACGGAGACGATTCATTCAGGGAATTCCAGACATTTGAGGCAATGGTAAATGATTGTCCAGAAATGCTGTTTTTCCCCATCATGACTCGAGTCGACTCCGAAAACAAGCGACTCGACTCGTTCCGTCGGAGACGGCAGACGTAAACTCTCTTCGAAGCTGAACTCGTACTCGCTATCCATCGACTTGCTCCAAAATAGCTGAAGGAGAGCTTCGCTTACAACACTGAGCACAAATGGTTTGACACGCTGGGTTCTCCATCGCAAGGTCTTCTTTTTCCGGTCAACAACAGAAATAGTGATTTGGTGAAAAGAAGTGTAAAGCGAAATGTGGTGAAGAAATGATGGCATTTTTCGCCGTCGTTACCGTCGTTACGTAGTCATTCGATTGCGCAAGTCACGTGGACAATCGTTTTTTGTGATCGAAATTCCCTGTTTCCCATCTATTACTCGCTCACATTCTGATTGATCCAGTCAGAAGAGAGCCGCTGCGCTCGACATGATTCATGTCGTCAGAAGACGATGCATATGGGTAAGGATTTTCTGACAGATGAAACGAGGATTTCACAATCTTCCTTTTAATCAGAATAAACGTATCTGGTAGACCTTGACCGCAAGGCCTGCCACGTAATCTGTACCTTATCACAGACAATTTATCAAGGCATATAATGGTTTCTCATGGTGCTCTATACTTGATCACTGTAGAGCGAGCCGCTCTTACGAAGCGTAAATTGGAACGAAGCTCAGTCAGTCAAGCAGCAGCGCTCTTTCTTGCTCGCTCCGCTGCCTCAAGAAAAAACGTGCACCGTCGGAACACCTTCCACACAAAATATTGCCATGCTCTCAATAAACCCAATGATAGCTTTGCGTGGGTTGGCAAATCTCCGTGACAAATCGTTCGGAAGGGAAATATAGGGAGTACGGGGAGGGGATTCCAACCAGTACGGACCGCACTTACTCCCCCGAAGAAAGTCGTTCCCGTCGCCGCTAGCCGCGGGTAAACTGTCATTTTCAGCTCCCTATTTCCATCATATTCAATTCAACGGAGTCTTCAAGGTCACGTCGGCTGGCTGGCTGGCCGACTGCCTGACTGACTGGTCGTGCGGTCGATGGTCGACTGTTCTGAGCTGACTGTTCTGAGCTAATGCAGGCTGTGTTGCAATTCGATACTTAGCATACAGAACAACGATACGGCGGCGGTTCGGCGTCAGCGAAACTTGCCTCCGCCGCGCCTGTGGGGTCCGGCTTACCAGCTTCATTCTACCGGAACCGATTTCAATGGTCACGGATCGGGATGATATCGAGCGCGGGAATGGTTGCGCTCGAGGCGGGAGCGCGGGGCACGATTGAAATAACCCAGGACGACTTCGAACGGTTGGAAACTAGAATCAGGATAGCTCTACAGGTCAGTCTCTCCGCGGATAGGCGTCCCTGTTCACAGGTACCGATGAGGACCTGTCTTCTCGCCTCGGCCTAAGAAACGAGACTAATCCCGCATTGGCTGACGCCATGAAGCGCTCCCTCGAGATATGGGAGCGAGGAACTGATTTGATCCGCTGAGATTTATCGCGCCTTTTCCATAGGTTGACTATGTAATACTCTAGTTAGATCCAATAAACCATGATGATTGAAAGTATCGGCGAGAACGATAACCACGAACATCGGTAGACTTAAGTGCCTGGGTGTCACATTCTGTATAATTGCGGCTCACGCTCCGCTGGAGTCCCCGTCAGGCCGGCCATCAAAACAGAAGTCGAGGCCAGATTAGGAGCGATGACTCATTTCGGATCGGATCGAAGGAGGCTCCCCACCGAAAACACGCTGTATGTGTCTCTTCATTTAGATAGCATCCCTCCCCCATTGCCAAGGAGAGAACATATGTTTAGCTTGGAGAGGAGTGGGGCCGAATGTTTTCGGGATAATCGGGTCTAGTCTCGGGAGAATTATCAACGCTCGCGATTAGCTGACCTGAGACGGTGCAATGCCGCTGATATCTTTCTCGACACTGTTGACCGATCGGCGCGATAAAGCCGTGGAGATCCGAACTCACACTGACTTTCGGGGAGTAATTTATCAAGCTGACCACCGCCCTCTCACTCTACTTGTTGAAGATGAAGCACCCTACGAAGAAGCCTCATCCCTCTAAAAGTACTGACGCTCGCGATGTTCTTGCTCGAATACTTGTAGCTTCACCCACGATAACAGTAAGCGGAGCGCCCTCCTAGCTTTGGCGAGAGCCAACATGTTGCCAACCAGAGCTCACAAGATGTACCCCGGAACCGACAAAACCTGTCCCAGGTGTGGCATCCACGAAGAGACGACGGAACACGTCATCTTCGAATGCATCGACATCTACCACACGGGGGAAGAGCTCCTGTACCGTCTCGGACTCCACGAAGAAGCAAACAATGCAACCGAAGTAAGAAGGACAAAAAGAATCCTGGAGTACTGGGACGTCAATGTCGATCACAATAAACAATTAACCATTGAGCCCGGCTTCCAGCTGATCCGTCGTCCGCGCCCCAGAGTTCTTGGTTCGGCTCCTCTACTCTCCGGCGGAGTCTTTGCGCAATGGGAACGGCCTCCGCCCTGAGCTTATGAGAATTGTTTGCGTCGTGCCTCATTTGGTCTCTGTGCCATACTATCTATTCACGCGCGACTCAGGGCGGATTCATTCCTCAATCCAGAGGAAGCCTCCCTGAAGTCTGTCTGAAAATCGATCCGGAAGCCTGAGGAAGGCTGCAGCTTGTTGACCGGTAGCCGATTAATGCCAGCATCTCGTTTCATCGCGCGTTGAATCTGTCAATGGATCGACCCCTTCGTTAGAAAGAGTCGCAGATTATAGCTTTCGCTACCTTCATCGAATTCTGACCGAAATCAGTGCCCCATCGATGAGTGTCCGAAAAAAACTCCCCCAGCAATTAGCTCCCATGCTGCCTCAGGTGAAACACATGCGAACGAATAATATGAGTGAATTCAGTCATAGATAGGAACTGGACTTATAGGAGGTGATAGGTCCAGATAGGAGGTTATTCTTCTGCGCCCCGAACGATATGCCTCGTGGATTCTCACCGTCATTGTTCTGCACCTTAACTTCTCTGCTGCAGAGGTCTGACTTGGCTCTTTTGGTAAGCGCAGGCTTCCCAGGAGGGATCGAAGGTAAAGGTGGTATTGAAGCGTTCGCGTTCGATTTTCGCTGATTGGCTCCTCTTCCGTCCGAAGCTTCTATGCAGTTTGTCTCTTCTCCGCATTAATCAGACTAGTCAAGGAAGAGAGCCAGGCCTTCATGGATGCGAAGCGATCCCTGACCACCACCCTTGACGGGCACTCCGATATCATCCTGCCGATATCACTCCGGTGGGTATCAAGGTTGAATCTGAAATTGAGGAGCTGATGGTCAGACACATCCCGCGCATCGAAAGCGCTTCCGGAGAGGCCTGCGCTGAATATGTGCCTGGACATCACGTGGTCGATAAGGCTACTGTTCGTCCCGGTTATTCTTGTCGGCGACGTGTTGTTGAGTGCGATGAAATCTTTCCAGTTCCTCGACCATAGATTCACGATCCACTCGGCACATATTGGTATCACCGAGGAAAAAACAGTCGGCCGCCCCTTCGGAGTTCGCCAGAGTCTGTTCGATAGCCTCCTGACAGATTTCCGATCTCAAAAGAGGAGTCGGGACCGGGAGCTTCCTTCCATCCACTCGAAGTTCCACCATACATACGTCGCCGTCGCTGATTCCATCGTTCGACAGCTGAACACCATTGAGCTCGTCCTTCACGCAGCAGCTGATCTGTGATGTGCGTCAGATTTGGATTACGATCTGAATCCCTGATGCTGATGACTTTCCCTTTCCTCCTATCGGGACTCCCTCGAAGCGCCAGTGTCTGAGGTTGAGGCCTCCTACCCGGTGCTCTCAGCAATCGAATCAAAGGGAGCTCTTCGCTTCAGTTAATTCGGTCACTTCGCGCGGGCGAGGTCTGCTCCACATTAGACCCACACCAGCGTCGATACTGTATCTTCCTCCATCATCAGCTTGCTTCATTCAGCCATCCGGCAGAATTCATAGTCGGGGGTATTTTTTCCGGGCTGCGTACAGCCTCAGGAAACGAGAGAGAGACTGAGAGAGATCGCAGGCGCTGATGGATTCAATCGGCGCGGGGGTGGCGGATCACGGCTCGGATCTGATTATATTCACAAAGTAATAAGTGCATGAGAATTCACTCATTGAACGCAGTTTTACTCCCCTCCTTTTCCGCATCCACACATGAATCCACAATGTATGTGAGCCCATTCGTGTTTATACATATAATATATTGGTCCTTCTCTGCTTACAGCTAGGGTGAGACCGTTCCCAGGAAATGAGCACAAATGTTGCGGGCCTCCACTAGTTCTCAGGTGGTAGGATCCGAGACGGTGCGAATTCGATTTGTCCAAAAGTCCCGCGTATAAGCAACCCTCCCGCCCTGGGGTAATAAGGCAGGATGATTGTTAATCGCAGAATTGGGTCCGCGAATCGTGTCATCTCGGAGCTTCGTGAGTCGGTCGAGGAGCTCAACCGCAAAAACATTGGGATCCGTGAGAAGGGTCTTCCATTTACGCGGCATCTGTCGATACATATGATCGTTCGGAGGGGCTCGAATCTTCCGCCGAGGACTCGATTCGTTCCAGGAGAATAGATGCGACGTCGACTGCGGGCTCCATGAGTGTTGGAGCCTCCGATCTCAATGAGTCCCTGACTACAATTCCTTATTCGATGTTCATATTTTCCCGGAAGGTAACCATCAATTTATAGAATATCGACATAATTAGGAGTCAAGGGGGGAGGCGGCAAGGATCTCATCCCATACGTCGCGAGCGACGTCTCCAACGGAACGATGATCGCTTGTCGGATTCAAATTCACAGAGCTCCATAGCAGTTCCCTTTCTAGCACGTCATTCATAGCGTGAAGAGAGGGGAGGCATGTCCCGCTGAGAAAGTTTCGAGAACCGCTCCGTCTTCCTAGATATATGAAGCAGGAGCTCGATTCAAGGACTCGAGGAATCTGTCGGGAGAGGACCTCTCGAGGGATATCTGGATCACCCGAGTCTTCTATCCCAAGCATTCCCCTCGTTCGAGAGGATCGGGGCTCGGTCGAGACCAGGAAAGAAGCTGCTCCAGGCTGGGGTCCATGGGAATTCGAAAGTCTGATTGTTGAGAGCATCTATGGCGCTTCATCAGAGTCAGGTTTCATCGTCAAGGCTTATAGCGGACGGAATGAAGCACCGTTCTCTGCTCCCTCGATCTTTGTATGACTTGCGGGTACGCACTGCGAAGATTTTATAATTCGGAATTGTTGCCACGAACCTTCAACTCTGCTCTCCCGATTCGTGGAACTATGGGCTCCCGTTCTCCTTATAACTCGGATCAAAAATCTTACAGCCCCTCAATGAGGGAGAACATTTCCTCGCCCACGGCACGGCCTTCCATACGACCCATCTGGACATCCTTCTAAATCGCCGCACTCTTCGGCGGACGCGTGAGTTCTTACAGTATACAGAGCCTCCGCCCTCGTTTCAATCACATACGTCAATTTGCTCTCTAGACGACGCCGACGCCACGACGATTAATTGTTGTCGGCCGCGCCCCACCGGTGTTCCTCATGGTCCTCGGGGAATGCAGATTTCACTGGTGAAGGGTTGCACTACACATGCATATGTACCTGCTGTCGCCGAATCTAAAGCGATGGAACTGAGCGCACTCCGTGCGCATGCGACGGGGTGGGGGTATTTCCTGAACTCTCTTATCTGCTCGCGTGGTGAGAACAGATCCATGGAAGTGATCCTGGGGGCCATCAAGGGTGATTCGGTGCGGGAGCGACTTCTCTGAGGCATCATGACCTCTGAAATTTCTCTCCGAGAGAGAATCGACCACAGCGACGAGATATATTTCGAACTAGCGCTCCCGAGTCGCCGCGAAGCGGTATCGCTAGACTCACTACACATGCGCTAGCTCCGAGTGCGCTGGCTCCGAGTGCGCTAACGCCGAGTGCGCTGGCTCCGAGTGCGCTAACGCCGAGTGCGCTGGCTCCGAGTGCGCTGGCTCCGGATGCGCTCGCTTTGATCGCGCGTGCTCTGGGTGCGCCTCCCTGCTCCCCACTCCCCCGTTTCCCCACTTCCCCGTTCCCCCACTTCGCCGCTTCCCTACTTCCCGTCTCTCCACTTTCCCGTGTCCCCGCTTTCCCGTTTCACCACTTTCCCGTTTCCCCGCTTTCCCGTTTCCCGTTTCCCCGCTTTCCCGTTTCCCTCCTCTCCCGTCTCCCCACTTCTCCGTGCTCCCGCTTTCCCGTTTCCCTGTTTTCCCGTGCCCCCGCTTTTACTCTATATGTTCTCCGGAGACTCCATACCCTCCAAGGTTTCCGAGTTCCCGTGTTTTCGTCAGTGGAGCACTCAAGTAATTTTCTTGAGGTAGAAGGACTCATCGCATCGGAGAGCTGATCCCCCTATAAGCACCGCTGGATCCCCCGGAACACGCTCCTAAATTTTTACGACGATCGGTCCAGCTGTTTTCAAGTCTTTAGGGGACATACAGACAGATATATAGATTACTAGCGCTCCCGGTCGCCGCTTCGCGGCGACTCGGTATCGCTAGACTCACTACACATGCGCTAGCTCCGAGTGCGCTGGCTCCGAGTGCGCTAACGCCGAGTGCGCTGGCTCCGAGTGCGCTGGCTCCGGATGCGCTGGCTCCGTATGCGCTGGCTCCGGGTGCGCTCGCTTTGATCGCGCGTGCTCTGGGTGCGCCTCCCTGCTCCCCACTCCCCCGTTTCCCCACTCCCCCGTTTCCCCACTTCGCCGCTTCCCTACTTCCCGTCTCTCCACTTTCCCGTGTCCCCGCTTTCCCGTTTCACCTACTTTCCCGTTTCCCGCTTTCCCGTTTCCCCGCTTTCCCGTTTCCCCGCTTTCCCCGCTTCCCCACTTTCCCTTTTCCCACTTTCCCTTTTCCCACTTTCCCGTTTTCCCACTTTCCCGTTTTCCCACTTTCCCGTTTTCCCACTTTCCCGTTTTCCCACTTTCCCGTTTTCCCACTTTCCCACTTTCCCGTTTTCCCACTTTCCCGTTTTCCAACTTTCCCGTTTTCCCACTTTCCCGTTTTCCCACTTTCCCGTTTTCCCACTTTCCCGGTTCCCCACTCTCCCGGTTCCCCACTATCCCGGTTCCCCACTTTCCCGTTTTCCCACTTTCCCGTTTCCCCGCCTCCCCGTGCCCCTGCTTTTATTAGATATGTCCTCCGGAAAATCGATACCCTTCACGGCTACAGCGATTTTCAGCGAGATTCATTAGTAAAAAGACAGAGGCCATTGATGACGGCAACCCCCGATAGTCTTCTTGGGAGCTCCCGAGAATCCACCTTCTCATGGCGATCGGTCCAGCCGATAAGAAATCCTGAGAATTCCCGTCTTTCCCTTGATAAAATCTTTGATTCTCGGCAAGAGGACCACTCAAATAATTTTTTATGGTAGAAGGACTCATCGCATCGGGGAACTGACCCCCCTATAATCACCGCTGGATCCCCCAGAACACGCTCCTAAATTTTTACGACGATCGGTTCAGCTGTTTTCGAGTCTATAGGGGACATACAGACAGATTTATAGATTATGTGAAGGAATCACGAAAATTCTGGAGAACTCTGGAAACTCCCGCCGAACGATTTCCGGTGGGGGACCCGGTACTCAATTTCCAAGGGAAAAAGAGCTCATCCTCATCATACGGGCACGACGACCCCCTCATCGCTTTTCTACAACTCCCGAGAGCCACCCCTGAGTTTTTGCGGCGATCGGTTCAGGCGTTCGTGAATTTTGCGAATTTTGGATTTTTCATTTTTTTTCCGAGTTTTCGTATTTTCGTGGGTGGAGCACTCAAATAATTTTTTTAAGGTAGAAGGACTCATCGCATCGGAGAACTGACCCCCCTATAACCACCGCTGGATCGCCCAGAACACGCTCCTAAATTTTCACGACGATCGGTTCAGCCGTTTTCGAGTCTATAGGTGACACCAGACAGACAAACAGACAGACAAACAGACAGACAAACAGACAGACAAACAGACAGACAAACAGACAAACAGACAAACAGACATACGTTTTTATATATATAGATAAGCTCCGGAGTCGGCTCCCCGACCGGGTCCGCCGCGCGAGCAATACGCACGAAAACTCAGGGATACGGCGCGGTCGCGCCGAAGTTAGTGGATGCTCGCAGTATTTCCTGGCCTTTCCGGGTTCTATAGAGAGTCTATGAAGTCTAGAAAGAGCCGTAAATATTCCCGGAAATGCCGCGCCAGACTCGCGTAACTCATGACCGAGAACACTCTACTGTCGAATCTGAAGGATCGAGTTTCGGAGATCTTCTTGTGAGAGATCGCTCCTACGATGCAGAATTCTTCGGCCGCCTACGCGATTTTACAGGGATGCCGGCAGCAGAGTAAACTGGATCCGCAAGGAGGATATGAATCGCCGACGCGGGAAGGGCGCAGAGTTCCTCGCGGAGTTCGTGCGATATCTTCATCGATGGTTCGGAATTGGAGAGCGAATGAATCAGCGCAAAGTCCCAATATGTTCGAAATTGACGCGCCGCCGAGGGACCTCTGTAGGTTCCTCCTCTTTTCTCACACACGACACCGGACACGCTGTGTTTGTAAACAGTGACTGTGTGGAGTTCAGCCGGCAGAAACCCTGTGGCAGCCGCTGATTGGCCAAGTGCCGGCTGTGAGTTGACGCATATCGGGCCGAAAACAGGCCGACGTATCCTTTCTTCCAAGGAGAAGGGGCCGCCAAGTGAAGCCGTCGAGCTCCGAGTCGACGTATCGGATATCAGTTCTGATCTGCGGCTCAATACGACCAAAGATATGCAAGAATAAAGGTGTTCCCCCCTCGAAGCGAAAATGGTCCGGAGCGTCAAATCATTCCGTCTCGATCATTGCTGTATTTTAATCTTGGTGGCTAGCTTCGTCGATTCAAAGGTAAGACTATCCGGAGCCACGGCCCCGTCCGGCTGTACCCCTTTGATTCAGATCAATGAGTCCCACACCGCTCCCGCATCTGGCTCCACGAACCTGAGGGCAGATCAGCTGATGAGGTGCTCATGTGGAAAGTTTCTTCTCACTATTAGATCCAGAAGCCTCTCACAATATCTCTCGACGCCCGCTGGAACCATACTCCGCTGCATTTGGAAGCTGCTGAATTCTTCGCCGAAGAGGGCGCGGACACATTCTGGAGATACGTCACGGATTTCCAAAAGCTGGACCTCAAAAACTTCACGACAGGTTTCGGCGACATCGCTCTCCTATGAATGAATATTTTTTGCTCGTGCTCTCCATACCTCCCATCCGGTGATCACGAATGCCATACCTGGGACGCTTTTCTCAACGATCAGTGCTTTTTTCAGCGAGTGAAAAAGTTCAGTATGAGAACATCATTGAACTGGCCTCCAGGCAACTGAGCGAGGGCCGTTTCGCACTCTTCAAACTCTCTCTGGCGTTGAGGGCGCACTCGCCAGCTGTGGAGGCCTTCCAGCGGGTGAATACTCTTGAATATAGATGAGATTCTTCTCGTTTCGATGATGATCGAGCATCCTCATAATTCCGTCACGATTAATTCCAGATTGCCCAAGATAAGGAGCTGCCCGACTGCGAATTTGTTTTCGAGCTTCCGGGACATGTAACATGCATACTCGAAGAGATCGATTCGTTCATCGAGGAGAGGTCTGCAATGACAGTCGATCTGGCTTCGATTTTCGGGGGGAGGGAGGCCGTAAGATTGCACCTTCTGACCAGCTGTATCTTGCAGGGGCTCTGGATTAATTGACGTATATGGTATCGATCATGAATTCGGAGCTTCAACTGATGGAGTGATTGTCGTTCTGTACGCTGACATCGCCCATCCTGATTTCCACCGGTAAATTCTCGGCGGCTAACGGCGCCGTTGCAGCTGACGGAGTGGAGCTTCCAGTCTGAGTGCACCATACGAGAGTAGTGAATGGCCAGAAGAAACACCAACTTTTATTTCAGGTACCATAATGCTCTAGTCAAAAGACTCACTCAGGGTAAAATCCGGTACATCTTGCGACACCACGTCTCTGTAAGTCGACTAAATAGAGATATCAACACGATCCTGGATCCTTCTTCTACTCACGTCTCTAATGTCGCAACTGAATTCCCAGAAATCGTTAAATCGAAAAGTACGACTCGGTGGATATGGAGTCGAACTCGCGCTAAAATCGATGGAATACAAGTCCCAGGATGACGCGAGTATCAAAGAAAGAGAAACTTCGACCTCGGACGAGGATACGGACTCTGTCGATGGAGATTCTTTCGAGATCGAGAACATCATGGTGAGTTCCGTTCACGAGGTGTCTAGAATCACTCCTGGTGCCGACTGAGGCAAGCTTCTCAATCAAACTGCGACTGCTGCTTCAGGACCCTGAACTCACGAATCTCAAAGAGCATGAAGTCGAAAATCTGAGTCTCCAACTCGCCGCGAGGATTCTCAAGGCTCCGAAGGGGCATCAACTGAAAATGTTCCGGGATCTTTGCCATAATTTTCCCTCCGTTGCGAGGTAAGAATACATAGCTCCAGGCCTCTTACGCGATCTCCGCCAATACGGACTTGATGAACTATTTCCGTGAAATCCGTAGATCACTATCGAGCATCAAGGTCGAAGATGATCTAAGCTCCGCGATGGAGAGAAATAAACGATATTTCCAAGGATACCTGAATCTAGAGCCTACCGATACTGCACTGTTCATCAATGGACTGTACTTCGATCTCGAGGTGAGTGATTGTCTTCTCGCAGCGAGCATACAGCATTCAAACATACACATCGATGCTGAGACAGCATTGATCTTATTCGCCGCAGGTGAGCGATCTGTTCGTGCTCCTCGACTCAGTGAAGCAGGAAACAAAGTTACTCGAAGGTTTGCACGATGCTGGCTTCTCCGCGGAAACAATCCAGAAGATGATGAAGTTGGATCTCAATTCGAAGTGAGTGCCTAAAACCTGATCCTCTTCTGGATATCCTACAGTGAGCAAATGGAAAGCCTATATCGGTCGAGAAGCTCTCAACTTTCCAAAATTTCTCGCTCACCCTCACATCAGCCCCGAGGCTTGAGTGGAGTCCGAGTCAGCTGAGAATGGCTCCGTGGAGCATGATATGGCTATCTGAGCGAAGTCAGCTCCGGGAGTACGGCGAATGGAATTGCTGAGTCCAGCCGTGCAACGGTTTCCATAAAAATAATTTCCATGATAACCCTCTCTTCAGGAACTCGATATATGCCGTCGATATCCGTGATTCAGCTGTGCAATACGTGAATGATATCGAATCGGATCCGGAATACAGGACTTGGCCCAAAAGTCTGAAGGACATGCTGAGACCGACTTATCCTGGCATGCTCAGGTAAAGGATGATGGCTTGTCGACTCAGTGTATTCGAGTCTTTATCTTGTAGCTCGGTAAACTTACGAATTTTTCGGTAGGTCCGTGAGGAGGAATATGTACCATCTCACGATCGTTGGGGATCCGGCTTCCCCAGAGGCTCAAGATATGTTCAAATTCGCTGAAAGCTTCTTTACGCACCGGTGAGTACATCATATCTTCATCCGGCAATAATCCACCTATCCGACATCTCGGCGGAATCTGCGGGCGATCGTCTAATTTGAGCTGGACCTGTTCTCCTCGTGGTCCGACAGGGCGCCGGTCAGGATCGGTTTCGTGTTCGCCGTGAATCAAGACTTGCAAGTCAATGGCTTGAATGATGGTGGTGTTGCCATGCTCAACGCCTACAACTATATCGCACAGAACAAAAAGCCGATCGATGGATTGGCTTTCATCACTGAAGTAAGCATCCTGCCTCCTATAAAGCATCGGCGCTCCGGAGAGTATCGTCACGACTCTGTAACAGCGATCGCCGATGAACTAGCGCCTTCTCCCGCCCTCAGGTATACGCCAGTCAAGCGGATGGATACATAGAAGCGGAGAGTGTATGCAAGCTTTTCCGGAGCAAGTATCCGGATACCGAGCTGGATTCGGTTTTTGGCTCGGAAAGTGAATACGACACAGGGCGCCTGGTAAGCAATCGCAATCTTTATCCGAGTAGAGAGCAGTCGAGATGTTGCGAACGATCGACGCGAAGATCAATGGGTGACCCGACTGACTGAAATTTGGCGCAGCTTGCATGGGATTTCATCAATCGAACGGGCATCGGTGGCGACTCTCCGTCAGCAATGCTCAACGGAGTTCTCCTGAAGCGTGAAAATCTGAAGGGTGGGTACGATCGCTTAGGCTCGGGTCGAACCCATATGGGTATCAAATGACCACGACCAGTTTGGAGCGAGAAAGTAAACTCCCGATTCGTCTCGATACCAGGTGAGGTATTCGAGGAAGCCGTGTTGACGGAAGTGATGAAGCAAACACCGAAGATCCAGAAAGCTATCTACAAGGGTGAATTGGTTGAGGACGACAATGTCATCGATTTTCTCATGAGTAAGCAAAAGCCTACTCGAGAAGGCGTATTTACCTTCCGCTATTTATGCGTTCAAATAAGCTCCTCGATGTCAGATTCCTGCCAACTCGCTAACTCTTTCGTCTAACGTAGCTCGGGAAAATGTCATGCCGAGACTCAATGAAAGAATCCTAAATGCGCCGGATAAGGATCTCACCACTTTCGTGAGTCTAGTGGGAAGGGAGACTGACATCGATGCTAGCTCGGTGAGCATTTTCATCTGCATAGCATACTGAAGTATATCATCCTGCGAGGGAACGAGATTATTCAGAGCAAGAAACGCAGCAAAAAAGATGCGAGGGCTACTCTAATGAGGTATCCATTGAAGCTCGCCGAGCTCTCATCTGCGGACATGGGAGCGAGCTTCGCGGCCAAACTGAAGTATGTTGGGCAGGCGAAACTTTCCCCCCTGTCCGTGTGGGTGGTTGCCGATTTGGAGTCTGAAAGGGGAAGAGAGATTTTCGGACAAGCCTTGGAGCACTTGGAGAATAGTCATGACGCTCGTTTTGCCTTCATATACCACAACAAAGATCACAAAGTCGGTGAGTATACACTGAAATTCATGACGAAAGTGGTCACAGCTCGCCGTCCTGGGCCAATCTGTAGCATGTTGATGAAGCTCAGCCTTAATTCAGGTAAACTCACGAGGCTCGTTGAATCTGCGCTGGATTCCCTCCGCCCGACTGAAGCGACATCATTTCTAACCAAACTCTTCAGGAACTGGAAGGAAATCGAAAGCGGCTCGCTGAGAGCAGAGCAGCTGGTCAAAAATGGTGGGTGCTGCACAATCCATCTAGCCTGACGATTGACAATGATGATTATTTCAATAGATGCTCTACAGTGAGTCCGGCATTATCCGGATTTCCGCGCGAGTGCGCCTTCCGACTCTGCGTCCATCAACAATATTTATCCGCAGACAAGCTCAACTTACTCGGAGAAGAAGCCGTGCGTAAAACAGTCCAGTTGCACGCAGCGTTCGCAACAACCCTACGACTTGCTCCGGAATCGAGAGCTGTGATAATCAACGGGAAACTACTCGGTCCACTAGGGGAAGACGAGGCTTTCACCGCGGGAGATTTTAACCTCTTGGAGAAGTACAGCATGAGCTTGTACGGAAGCAAATTGAGGGATCTCGTGAAGAATAGCGACTCTGCCATGAGAGCCAGTTCGGTGCTACAGAAGTACGCCCAGAATAAAGTTCGTCACGACATAAAGTACGCGACGGACAAACACGCTGTCATCGATACCCCGGCGAAGGTTGGCATCTGTTCCTCTTTGAAAGCCCGTCCACTCGGTCAGGCTGGGTACTCCGTCTCGATCCTTCATTGAATTTATTAATATAATAATAATTACATACACACAGCAATTGTACAACTACATACATAATTATGATCGTGGTTCTCGTACCTAGCTTCCTCAGCAAGCGGCTCACGAGATCACGGCTATCGTTGATCCGGCTTCAAGGGGCGCGCAGAAACTCTCGCAAGTTCTGATTCTATTGCAACGAGTCATGAATGCGAACGTAAAGGTGTTCTTCAACTCTGCTCAAGGACAGAAAGAATTGCCGCTGAAGACTTACTACAGGTGATTTTCCGATCGAGAGTCCTGGTCTCGCCGCATAGCCTCTCACGAGTGTTTAGCCTTCGATTGATCGATACGGTTATCGCTGCGGGAGATTCAATCAGGATCGCTTACAGGTTCGTTGCTCACGCCGAACCTCAGTTCGGACCATCGGGGGAGTTATCAGCACCACGTGCCGTGTTTACGGGCCTTCCTTCGAAACCAGTGCTCACCTTAGCGATGGCGACTCCGGAAAACTGGCTCATTGGAGCAACTAGGTGACTTTAGACAGGACGTTGCCTCATCCCACGCTTTTTGTATGAATCTGTGGAGCACTCGGGATCGGGATAAACCTAGCCCCTCTTCTTGAAAAAAAAACAGATCGCTGTATGACTTGGACAATATACGCATGGCTGACGTGGAGACTAGAGTCAACGCGGAGTTCGAGCTGGAACATCTCCTCGTCGAAGGCCACTGCTTCGATGCGTACAGCGGATCCCCTCCCAGAGGATTGGAGTTCACGCTGGGATCCCCTGCCGACCCGGTCATGTACGACACTATCGTCATGGCTAATCTGGTGAGAGCCCCGGAACTGAAGTTCCCAGTTCGAACTCGGAGGAGGGAATATGAGCGTGAAGACACCCAAAAAAAATCTCTCTCTTCCCTCCTAGGGCTACTTCCAATTGAAAGCAAATCCAGGTATCTGGTTCCTGAGGATCCGAGATGGTCGGAGCAGCGAACTTTATGATGTCACAAGCACAGAAAACACCGAGAAATGCGGTGAAGAGGTCGCTGTTCTGGTCACCAACTTCCGCTCGAAGGTGATGCCTTAGGATCACTTGATGAATGTTCTATCTAGGATGTCTCCATGTAGCTGGACCGAACAAGGGACATGAAAGCTCAATTAATGAATATCATTTGGAACCCAGGTCCTCAAAGTCAGGGTGCAGAAAAAGTCCGGAAAGGCGAACGAAGAACTTCTGGTTGAGGACGACGGGGACGAAGACGGCATATGGAACTCTATCACCAGGTAAGCTCGTCCATTTATCGCCAATCAGTCCCAGACGAGTTGGTCATCCGCGCGCTGGTTCAGGGGCTACACACCAATATGCAGCCATATGGCGCAACCAAGCGCAGGGTCCGAGAACCGCTGGGCGCACATAACAATACGATTCCCTATGGAGTCGATCCCCAGATTCTAAAGCGGCGTTCTTTTTTCCTTCCGCCCGCGGGCGGGGGAATGGACCGCACTTGTTTCTGACGATCGCGGGTCGGACTCTGATTTTGAAGCGAGTGAAATTAGTATCCATTCTGAAATTTTCATAGCATACCGATTCTCGGAGGGATCATTGAAGAGTGGATTCATAATTGGCGGGTGTTCACCGAGTGGAGGTATCGTACATGGACACAGCGATATTTGACTCACGCGTGTTTTAGTTCTTTTCGCATTCTTATCTTTCCGCGTCCAGTCTCGACTAGTTTCCCGATGAGCAGTGAAGTGGGTCGTTATTCTCCCCCACGAGTGTGTAACTGCCTCAAACTGGTCTTCCGGTTACCAAATCTCATATCGCTTGCCGAAATCCGGCTCGACGTCGATCATAGCTGTTTAACTGAAGATGCATGTGGCTCTCGCTTGTATTTCCAGCTCTTTAGGGGGCCGGTCGAAGGGAGACAAGGAGAACGAAGAGGAAGATGTCATCAATGTATTCTCCGTCGCGACGGGTCATCTCTACGAGCGTTTACTCAGGATTATGATGTTATCCGTTCTGAAGAACACAAACACGAAAGTGAAGTTCTGGTTCTTGAAGAATTACCTCTCGCCTTCTATGAAAGATATTCTGCCGTTTTACGCGGAAAAATATGGCTTCGAGTACCAGCTGGTTGAATACAAATGGCCGAGATGGCTCAATCAGCAAACGGAGAAACAAAGGTTCGTATGATATCGAGTGTTGATCGGGAATTCTCCCATTCATCGACGACAGCAGCTGGGAAGCATAGGCATATGTACATACCGATTGGGAGTTTGAGATCGCTGAGCAACGGCTTATCCCTGTTGATTTGCCCTAGGATCATCTGGGGTTACAAAATCCTTTTCCTCGATGTACTATTCCCGCTGAGCGTGAAGAAAATCATATTCGTCGACGCTGATCAGATCGTAAGTTCGGTGACAGTTACATCACTGTCGTGATGGATTGGACACGATTTCGCGCTTACGGGGCTTCCCCGGCGAGATCGGCAAATAATTATCCTAACAAATCGTTCTGTACAGGTCCGTGCTGATTTGAAAGAATTGAGAGATCTGGACTTGGGTGGAGCACCGTATGGATACACTCCTTTCTGCGAGAGTCGGGAAGACATGGATGGTTTCCGTTTCTGGAAAAGAGGATATTGGTCGCAACACCTTGGGTCGCGTAGATATCACATCAGGTGAGACACAATATCTCCGGTGGGCCACTCATGGGCGCTAATCGCTCATCAACAAAGCTCCGAGGGAGTCCTCTGTGCAAGGGGCCACAGATAATGATCACTTCATGAATTTTGCAGCGCGTTGTACGTAGTCGATCTGAAAAAATTCCGAAGAATAGCGGCTGGCGATCGTCTCCGTGGCCAGTACCAGGGCCTCAGTCAAGATCCGAATTCGCTGTCGAACCTGGATCAGGACCTACCAAACAATATGATACACCAGGTCGCCATCAAATCCCTCCCACAGGAATGGTTGTGGTGCGAGACGTGGTGCGACGACGCTTCGAAGCCGCAGGCAAAAACTATCGACCTGGTAAGCATTCTCGGGACGGGAAGTACAAGCGATGGGGGTTCGACGGAGATTGCGGGGATTCGCTTCACTGGAACGAACGCTTTCAGTGCAACAACCCTAAAACCAAGGAGCCGAAACTGGTAGCAGCCGCTCGCATCGTACCCGAGTGGACGTCATACGACGAGGAGCTGAAAAGCCTCATCGATACGTTCGAGTTGCGACGTGCCAAGCCAACAACACCGGGCGAGAAAACACACAAGGAACGCGCTGAATCCGATCGGAAGGATGCCGTGTTCCACTCAGAACTCTAGTGAGCGTTGATGTTTCTTACAATTCCAGCAAGTGATACGACCTGTTTCTGCTGTAAAAAGTAGTTAATCCTAACCGAAGCAAGCGCGTCGCGAACATAAGTTAGTGTATGGTTCAGTCGATTGAGGGAACGAAAGGGTGGGTGATACATCAGAAGGGGAGGAGCGCAGGTCGGCGAAAATGTAAAGAATCGTATGGATCGAAATAAACTCACTTACTCGGTTGTACAAAAAAAATTCTGAAGACCGTGTTTTTCGGAAACCATTCCTCTTCATTCAATGGCTTATATGATCACGAGATGCGGAAATAAAATTCTAAACCAAGCTCTCGCTGATACCGCGAACACGCGATTCCGAAAAGTAGAATAAAGTAGGCTCCTACAATGCTAATCGGGATAGGAAGGGTCTCCGTTTGATTGCGCTCGCTGATACTGTGGAGAAACTTTTGCAGTTCGGTAGGCGGAACAAATCTTCGCAAGTGCAGACAGAGGGTTGAGAGAATAATCGAGGAGGGAGAGACGAGTCCCCGGAGGGGAGGGATCGACACCGCAGCTCAATATAGCCGTGTCTCAGCCTTTTGCTGGAGATGACCGAGCCGGTCGCTCGCTCAATTAGCCATCGCCAAATGCCGATAAAGCCGATGGGAATAGCGGGGTGTAGATGGCGATCTATGCGAGGAAGGCTTGTCTATTAATTACAATTGATAGTAGCGTGGATCGGCCCGGTAATGTATCGACCTTATCTCATAACTATTCCTTCTTCGTCTCGATGCTGGTCCTATCTCAGATAGGCTCGAAAGTCCTGTGACAACGAATATCCATGACGCCGGAGAAGGACGTTGCGAGTGGTCCCCGGCTTGGAATCGCATTCATTGTGACAGCATGCGCTTCAGCAAGGCATCCGTATGACTTAGATAGACTTCCCAGTCAGAATCGTCCGGCTCCTTCGCATCAACATATTGTGGCTGCGTAGACGGTTTACGGATGCGACGCTCTCGTTCTGCGCTGCTGTGTGTGCAAGAGTCAGTCGGATTTTCCGCCCTATAAAACAGAGTGTGATTTAGAGAATCGGCATCCATTCTCATGGTCTCATGTTTTTCTGACCTATAGCTATAAAGGACAATAACGTTGCTAACCCGCTCTTCTGATCAAGGCCCACGTTTTCGGATTCGGCTTGAGTCCTGAGCAGTGGGGGTTCTCCAGGTGAAGTCGACACGGCCCCCGTCGAATTCTCCGGGACCGAACCACATCGCCGTCGCGGGTCTTTTCGGCAGTAGTTTGCGGGTGTTTTTTTCTTTGTGATCCGAGTTGTCCGGCTGACTCTGGTCTTCTTCGAGGCGGTCGCCGACGCGGCATTCTGTCGATCGTCGAGTGAGGGGATAGTGACCTCGATTCCTGATCTCTGCCCCTCGTTGAGGCCCGAATCTACGGAGGAGTGTCATAGAACATGAGCTGGGAGATGAATGGACCCCGTCCTACGTAAATTTGATCTCGGATAGCCCAAGAGGGAATCTGAGTTTTGTGAGTGATCCTGCAGAAAGTCGCTCAAATCGGCGGCTCGAGGCTTCCGCGCTATGGAGCGAACGATGCGTGAAAAATGTAACTCCAATGAGTTCACGAACAATAGATATTCGGACGCGGAATTTTCGACTGGAAATCAAGTGCTCTCCGAATATTGCGAACGGACGCCTCCCTCGATGAGAGACATATCCGAAGGATAGTGGCGAGCTATGGGGATCTGGCGAGCCTGCGGGATGCTCAGCAGAATAAGACGACCGAATCGTGAACTGCTCACGAGGGATCCTTCGGAAAAATGGGCAAATTTGAGGATTCGATGATTATATCACGATGACGTGTCGATCGGAATCGTGTCACGGCGTTACCGAGAGCTATCATAATCTCAACGGACATTCTGTGTCGCGAGAGAGTATTCGCGTTCGACGACATTCGCTCGGGCTCTCTTGGAAAAATCTCCCGCAGCAGAAAGCTCGGTCAAACTCGGCGATTTCGTTTCACAGTGTATGCCTTTTCTTTAGGAGCGATATTGTCGGAGCGGAACTGACCATCGTTCTGACTTTCCTCTCCTTGGAGCTGTTCAAGAATTTCCTCCAAGCTGTCTGGTGTTGTGTCTCCTATATTCGACGAAGGAGTAGCATCTCTCGGTAGATTCCTCCTCGGTCTATATTGAGATCTGCTCAAATCGTATTCTTGGACTATCTTTTCAGCCCGAGCGGTTGGGACGAGCAATGGATCATCGCTCAGCTCTTCTTGATTTCGGGATTCCAACACCTTCGCCAACCATGTGTTGCATGTTCCGTCTTTTCCGCAGATTTTCTGAAAATTTCCTAATTATCAATCTATGGCGGAGAGCTGAGGATTCGACTCGACGCCGACGGCTAAAGAGGATCGAGCATGCAGATGAACTATAAATGGCAGGAATGTGCGAGACGAACCATAGATCCCCGGATCAGAGAGTCACCTGCTTTCCAGGGAGTCCCGGCTGTACGGGATGAGTCTCCACAAGTATCCGGAGTCGAGTGAATGTCCATCGTAGGTTTTTCCATGAATCCTTCCTTATCAACACCGACGATATTCTCATCGATCAAACAGATGTGGAGTCTCGTCCAGCTGGCATTGACCTTCGATCGGCGAAAACGGATGTTATAAAAAGCAAGGTTTGACTGGAGAAGGGTAGGTCTACAGATTTGAGTTCTCCGATTTCACCCACCGGAAGCTCGAATGTATTCTTGCGATGGAGTTCCTCGTGAGATAATCTGGTCAGGATCAGCACTGAATCAGAGTCGTCACCGACGAGCATGAGAGCCGACGATCGTTGTCGCAGGGTGTCTCGATTCCTCAATTCAGCCGTGATCACAGGCACACCGTCCGAGGAGTCCCAGTGGAGAAGGTAACTAGGGGGATAGAGCAGGGGCGTACACAGTATCTCCCGGGGAGTCTATTCCTTCCGGAGGTAACATAGCGGAATCTCGTATAATACTTTGGTCGGGTGAATCGAAATGATCTTGCAACCTCACTGACCGAGGCACTTTGCTCGCGACCTGTTGCTGCAAACGCGACCCGAAGGGCGGATTAGTTTGCGTGACTATTTCCAGCATTCTTGCCTCTGCGTTCGCAATCGAATCGAAACTCGTGAAGCCCCCCTCCACCAGTCGGGCGGCGCGCGTCGGTCCGATCTCGTCCAGCTGTAGCGCACAAAACTGCGAGTCGTACCTGCAAGGGCATGAGGCGAACTATAAAACGCGTCCTGAGCGGCCCGCACGGTGAGATACGAGTGATTATTCCTCACCACGTTTCACAGCGACACGATTTTGCGAGAAGACTGATGCTGAACGCCATCGTGAACGTCAGGTGAATCCCGATGGTTTCGCAAAGATCCGGTTGCTGCCAGAGGATCAGGATGCTCTCGTACAAGCAGCGAGAAGCGCGTTTCACCACTTTCATCATCGAAATCCGTTCTAAGCGGAGGCTGGCGGAATCCTTCGGAATGCGAGAGAATTCCCGTCGTGTAAGGTCAAAGAGAAGACGAGCCCCGATCGGATGCGTGCGCACCTCTCACATCAGATCCAGGATTTAGAAAATCGCTTACCGGTATCTCGATGCTCTCGAGTTTTGATAGCAGCATTATGAACGCCTTGTGGGAGGCTCTCCACTCTGGCGGTTTCTCGGTAACTTTACATGAGAGCTTCGAATTGAGCTTCCGCAGAATGCTTTTCTCCCCTACGCGTATTTGCGAGTTTCCGAGATCGGGAAGCGTCGAAAGCTGCCACAAGAAAGCCTTCGGAGAGAACTCGCTGACCGGGGCAGTTCCGCGCAGGGCAGAGATAAGATTCGAAAAACCGTCGAAACTCATGTACGATCGGCTGAACGCGCAGCCGAGCGCTGGAAACACAACATTCGTTAGTCGAGCTCCTGATAAAAGCTCCCCTTGTTCTCGAATTTCGCATGACGCACACGATCACTGCGGCCGCGCGAGATTCCGCTGTCACTGCCCGTCCCTGCATGGTTGATACGGGCGGGAAAATCTTATACATACAATGACCTCCGCTAGACTTGCCTGTTCGACAAACTGATTGTTCCCCAATAGCTATGATTCCATGAGACTGCAGAACTTTGAGCGCTCCGTCGATCTGCTCTGTTGAAAAGATCTGTATCAGTGTCGCGAGGAGCCCCGCTGTATCGAGCATCGCGAATTCGGCATGACGACGCACCTTCAACAAACGCTCTGAACTCGGCCATCTTGCCAGCCCTTCGCGAACGAGCTTCTGCCCGAACGAAGAAAAAGGTGCTCTCCAACCAGTCCACGCATTCATGGCGGTTTTTCACGTTCCCCAAAGCTATCTCCGCATTCAGATGCCTGAAGAGGTCGAGATGCAGGTAACTCTCGACGTTCTCTAACTTGCCAGCTAGGAGCGCTTCGTAGCGGGCCTGGAAAGGATGGACTTCCTCTCATTGACCTAGGATGTCGGAAAAGCCAGCAGCTTGTGCTCCAGACGTTTTTAAAATACCAGTCATTCGGACCCTTGCGGCTTCCTCCCGGACGCTCGTTAAAGGGGGCATCTCAGAATACGCTGAGTCGAACGCTCATCGCCGATACATCTTGCAGAGACATCAATCACTGTTCCTCGAGACTGCCGAACAGTCTTGGCTCCATGCCCGGGGAAATTGTCTGGGAAAATCTCGAAGCCTTGGCTCATTCCTGTTTGTGTACCTCCTGTCTCCGCTGGCTACTCGGTCCGGATTCCGGGAGCGATTATGAGAGGCAGTGTTTCTTGCCGGACATCTCTCCGTAGAAGCGCATTCCCCCTTCACATTTCCTACCAGAGCTGAAACCGTGCACGAGGCGGCATATCATCCTCGGCCTCAAATCTCATAGTGGTCGCTCGTCCCCTTCGCCTCTACATTAAGCGAGGCTTGGCCTTCGAGGAAAGTTGTCCACCATTTAAAGTTTGGAATACAGCTCGGTAGGCATCGTTGCCCGGTGGGAAACATCGATCACGACTTTCGGAGCGCTTAAACCTATAATTTCAACTTGTTGCGGCTCCTTCGTCCTTCCCTCGCTTTCTCTGAGGCGGATGGGCTGTTCGAAGGGGGTAGGCCCAACTCCATTGTACAAATGGATGCTCAGATTTTGACAAAACGTCCAGAGTTTTGCACCGACATCGGTGGGGGATTCCTCTCAGACTCACCAGATGCTGTTGCTGCGTGAGTATCACAGCTTGACCCGAGTTCTCGAACTGAAAAGTTGGAACGCACACGATTTGAGATCCATCGCGCAGGTGTAATCTGACCATGATTCCTTCTATTGCATGGGGAGCGAGGGGAATCGGAAGCCGCGTGGTGGGGGTGTGGGAACGATCGCCTGAAGTATCCGCCGCGGCTTCGTTCGCTGATTGGCTCGCAGGATGCATCGAATACAATATGATTACCAATGAATCCCACACGTCACCTGAATGCGCCCCGCTCTGCCAATCATCTGGAGCACTTTCGAAGAAGGATACTCCGAAACCGTACCGCCATTGTACATTGTGGTTCCGCGTACGACGACCAAATAAGCGGGGAGATTGAGACCTGTCGCAAGGGTGCTGGTAGTTATAAGTACTCCGATGAGGCCTTTCACGAAGGATTCCTCTACGAGGAGGCGGTCTTTCAAGTTCAGTCCCGCGTGGTGGAATGCGACACCGCGTTGCACAACATCTGAGAGTAAGCATTCACTAAGATCGACTCCTCATGTGTAGAACATCGTTTGGAGCGATTCCCGGTGACGGCTTAGTAATTCCTCACCGATCAGCTTGCTGTCGGAGAGTTTAGTTTGGACTTCAGACAACTCGTTTTCGAGGGTCCTCGACGTGAACCAGCATTGGGATTTTACCAGACGCTTCGCACATTGCACAGCTGCGTTTCGCGTGGACACAAACTGAAAAAAATGTAGATCTCAGCACGGGCATGGATGTCTATGCCGTGAGTGCGATTGAGAAAAAATTCGGCTCCGTCGGAGCGGGTTCTCATGCAGAAACACATTGTATGTCAAAGGCTACGACGTTTCTAGATTATATGGCGAAAAAAAAGAGAAAGGGCAATTGGCCAATCTTACAACTAAGGTCGACTTCCCTCGAGGTGCGTAGTCCATTATGATGCTAGGCAGCTTGAAGTCGAGTCCGATATCGAAAGAGTAACTTGACTTATTAGCCGAGCAGGGGAAAGCCTTCACGATTGTACTGACAGGACAGGCTTTCGAAGATGCATCAAACTCGCGAACCTTGTAAGCGACATTCCGGCCAAGCCATTTCCCGATCTTTTTGAGACGGAGAGAGATTCGAGATGATTCAACCTCGCCATGGGGACGTTCAGGATGACGTTCAAATCAATAGCAGATGAAAAACCCCACTCGCACCTCTTGGGGGTTCGCAACGGTGGCAGACACGGCCACGAAGCGGGGTGGACTCTTCTTGTTGAGCGGTCGGACTACGGTCCTCGTCAAGATCGCTTCCAATAGTGGACCTCGTTCGGGTTCCCCGATGCTGTGTACCTCGTCAATGAGATACAGGCAGACCTTCGATGAGAGACGAGCTCGCTCAAAGCAAAGGGAATTTACCCATATGCCACCATATATACTCGATATGTGAAGCCTAGAAGACCGAGTCATCCTACCTGTTTCCTCCGAGTGCGCCATTGCACTTCCCATTTCTCCGGTGTAGTGCAAATCAGATGAGCATCAGCTGCGACGGATTGAGACAAGTCCGGATCAACATCACCCGTGAGCTCAGCGATTTTCGCGCCGAGCTGAGCGAATTTGTTCCTCCAATCGCAGACTCGCTCGCGCACGAGACTTCTCGTTGGACCGATGTACACGACCAACGTACTCTGTCCGAAATCTTCCCATGCTCGGCACGCAGCCAATTCAAGGATTCCCGTCTTGCCTTCAAGGTGAATTCCATGCTCACCAGCGAGTTACATTTGACTCATCATCTGAGCAGATCTCACCAGTGGAATGAACAATGTAAACAAACTCTTTACCGGACCCGGTGGGTGCGGCGACCACCAACGACTGTTTGTTGAACCAGACATCAAACAAGCATCCGGACTGAATTTTGTTGAACGAAGCATACGGGAACACTCCCGCGTACTTTGACGCTTCATTTGAGGGGAGGGGGAGCGAGAAACATGGTATCAATATAATATCAAAAATCGTAATGCAGTTAGATTCCCTCGTATCTCCAAGTTAATGGTCTCTCGGAGAATCACTCACGGATCGCACTCAAAGGATAGAGAAGAGCTTCTTCGCCTTCCGACGTCGGTTTGACTCGATTCCAGTTTTCGACTTGATCAGGTCCGTCTGGGTTCATTGCGCTTACCGTCGCAGGCCTAGAGAGGCAACAAGATAGTAGGTCAGTCCAGGGTTGATTCTTCGGAGAGTCTCGAAGTCCCTTGAAAGACAAAAAAACAGAAAAGAAGCTCAACGCACGCACCACTCGAAGCTTGGAAAATATGACGCCCTTCAATACGCAGTCTCGAAAATCGAATCGGGGAGACTCTCAACATCTGTATGTGTCCATGTCCCACCACATCGAGGAGGACTTCAGGTTTCCGATACGATTCGAAACATCATAGAGATCGATTCTGTCCTCTCACAATCAGAGGCGGAAATCAGCGTGAATCGGATCCATGAAGCTCCGTTCGTTTTTCAGGTCAGAGTATGCCGATGGATAGTCGGGCGACGAGTTCATGTTCTGATCAGTATGAGACATCGAGGTGGCGTGCGAATGTGCAGGGCATTCTCCGGAAAAATCCTAAGGAGCGGTCACAATGGGAGCCCCTTTAAAATTGCTTCTAGCGGAATCGCCGTAGGAATTCGGCGGTTTCCGTCCACGATTGCTCATCAGTTTTCGTTCCGACCGCCAAAATTCGACCGAGTAGGATTGTGCCGACATCGCAAACGGTCTTGAATGCAGAAATTCTGTGCGGATGAAAAACAAGTAATGACCGTGAACTTGATAGCTTTATTCCAATGAGACTCCAGTCTTGTGTGAAAGCTCGACATCATTGTCGTCGTCGTAGAAATGATTCAGTCGAGACTCGAGACGATCTGGAGAAAAGGAATACGAAGAGAAAACACACGCTGACCAGCGAGTAGGAAGACGCCGGTGAGATGGAGGGTGTGGTTGAGATCATCGAAATTGCACACTTAACAGTTCCCTCTTGTCGAACAGCTTTCTTCGCGGAAAGCGCATTTGGAGTCTACCAAATGGCTGAAAACCAGCGGATACGGAAGGGAAGCTACGAGCAGCAAAAATGCTGTTCGGGGGTCTCTCTACATATTTCGTTGAGGGGGGGGGGCGGAAAATAAGACTCCTTCGATTCAGAATTCCTCCTTCTTCCTTCGGTAGGAACAGCGCGACCGCGCCTTGGTAAATGCTGTGACCGAATTAATGTCTTGTCCTCCGGGTCCACACTGTGTGGACCACACATCCAACTAAGTGGAGGGAATCTTCATTCTCCCCGTATCATTATTATTCGCTGCGAGTCCCAGGCTCTGGATAAAAACGCGGGCTCAATTTTATTCTCTTTACCTCATCGGCAATGAAATGCGTGCTGTCTCGAAAACGAAAGATACACAATACGCCAGCGTGAGAGCGGAGAGATATCGTCAATATTGCTCGCTGCATTCATCAAGAGATTCTCCGCAATGGCCTTCGACGACCTGTCGAGTTTCTGATTCCCCTGGGGCGACGGCTGCTGCGAGCTTGTCCAACCTCGAGTATGCAGCGCAGGTGCAGTTTGAGACCATCTTGGATCACAGAATAGATTGTCGTCTACCCAGACACACCAATATCTTGGTTCGGAAGACTGCTTGATTCAGGAAGACCAATATTGAGCTAGGCAGCTGGGGTTGAGGTGGGCAACTCGCGAAACAAGGCGAAAAGAACGTGGTTCCATTGCTGCAAACAGGTTGGAACACCCTGAGTGAGCAGTCACAGTTAGCTATTGCAAGGTAAGTCCATGGGGCCTCCGCTGCAAACAAGACGAAAGGATCGAAGAAAGACTCTATCGCTACGAAATTGAGCATCGGGGAGCATGATACCCTAATGCTTGACCGAACGAGCGTATCATGAAGGAGGTAGGAAATGAATGAGGCCTCTCCAGTGACACGTCAGGAGACGTCAGGAGATTTTCTCTGATGGGCAACCGATTCTGAGAATCCGGCACCCTTTGCTCTGTCTGCGGCATGTTTCTCGTACCTGATTGGAGCGGTCGAGCGGTAAAGCATCGAGGAGGCGAGACGGGGCCGGGAAAAGAGTCCGGGGCATATGGTATCCGACTCCTTCCCGGGTCGAGTAAAATGAGGAAAGGATAGCCTGAATCTCAAATATACGGAATTCCGAGTCCGATCTCTCGAGATACCTTGTCCGCGAATTGCCGCCGCTCAGTGCGGAGCTCGCCTGAAGCTCGTTTACAGAATCAGTGGAATGACTGCTGCGATTCCGGAGATGAACATCATGAATGGAAGTAGCCGGGGATCGAGTTTCCAATGCCTGCGAGAAACTCGAACGACTTGACTCTGATCTCGCGAGATGATTCAGATTCAGGGGATTCAGTCTTCTGACTCAGTTGTGACGACATCGAGAATGTTTCATGTTAGTGACCGAGGAGATCTGCCCACCCTAGGGCAATACCCCCGACGAGAGCAATGCATTATGAAATTGCGATTGGGAGGGAGCCGCCATAGAGTGGAGCATTTGAAGCAGAAATATGGAATTGATCCTGACGAGAGCTACACGCTCAGATACATGGAAACTGAGTCGGCATCGCTTCATTGGGCTCCCGGGCGCGATAATGGAAATAATCTCGGAAATAATGCTGTTGGTACCTGAAGGTATTTCGGGAGAAAATCGTACAATCCAAAGATGCCAAACGATTTGAAGACTTCGCTGAAAATGTTCAAGACCTATATTGGATTCCGAACGAGCCTCGAGCAAGCTCCCCTCATCCCAGCCTCCTCGGAGGTCTCACTCAGTCAGTCTGTGTGATGACTGGCTATCGATGAAAGTTGTACGCTAGATCGCGAAGCCTCGAAAAGAGTTCATTGGCCCGATTCCATTTCTGAATCGCGAGAGACAGAGTACCCCGCCGTTGTGCACTGCTCTCATCTCCGGGAATATCAAGAGCGGAATCGAGAGGATGGATTGAAGAGCGGATTCCTGATGGAAGGATCAGGAATCCAAACCTCCATTCGCCTATCCATCATGCGTCGCTGGGCCCGTAGTGTGGCGGATGTGAAGGATTCTCGTAGAGGAACACGAACCAATCATAGAACGAAGCCAAAGGCCGGGCCCAGTCCCCGTAGAAACGTAGCAGCAGTCATGTACAAAGGCGCTTTTTCGCGAGACAGGTTGTCGTCAAAGAAAGCAGTCCCCGCCGAGTAGTATATGGTGGTCACGATTCCCGTGAGGAAATCGGAGGAGAATATCATGACGACCGGAGGCACATTTGTGAGTTTTTTCGTATTATCACAGCTTGAGTCATCATGACGACTTTTTACCCAAATTCTGTCACTAATTTTTTTATTCTGCCATAAAGACTGTTCTCGTCGTCGAAACGATAATTGCCCGGGCCGCCTAAGGAATACGGCAGGGCACCAAGGACGCGAGCTACACTCGAAGCAATCACTGCAAACGATGTCCATCTCGGCCTGTGTCCCTTCGATGCGAAGTAACCTATGGGTGCTCCAACACAGGAATCCTCCGCTGTCTGTCGTAACCTGGATCGGAGCAAAAGATATCGAAATCTCATCTTGGACTATACCTGCCGAAACCTTGTCATCTCTCGAAATAAGTTACGGATCGGAGGGATCTTATCAGCGGTGTTCATTACCGAACTTATCTGAGAGCGCATAGTAAATCTCTCCTCCAGAGTATTGCTGATGCCGACCAAATACGTGAAGTGGGCGCCTTGCATCAGATCCACCAGCGAAAAGAATACGAGGTAGGTCGCTGGCTGAAGAAGTCGCTGTAGAATGCGGGGGTGGATGCCGAAAACGCCACATTCAGGAGAGATTCCCCCATTCTTACGACCCACAAGATGCCACTACACAAAAGAGTCACTGTAGGAACCCGACTTCGGAGATAAGGTAGTCGGGGCAGGAAGAAAAATCACCCTCTAGGATGACGCGAGGTACGGCCTCACAGCGGAACAAACCTGCGGGCTCCGAGGGAGACGACCGCAGGCTAGAGAACGTGTAAATCTGGGGTTAGCTGATGCGTGTGCTCAGCTGAGCAGGATGACCTCGGCCACTTGAACACAAGCTCCAGCATCTAGCTTGAGGATATTTTTTTGCCGGACCGAAATCACGGAGCCCTCGATGCAGGAGACCAGAACCAGTATCGCGTCTCTTGCGGTATGCTGACGGCTCAGAAGTCCCTGGAATCCAGGATATCGCCGAATGGCTGATTTCCCCTCGAACATCATTTTACGCGGGATTCCGACATATGCCCATCCAATTTCGGATCCCCATATGCGATCTGATTGAGGAATGAGCGATTCCCCGATGCTCCCTGGAATTTTGTGGATGTCCATCGACGTTCTGCTAGCTCTGACCATGGGTTTCGAGGATTTTGTCTACTCGACCCCGGAGAGCCCTACTCGATTAGCTAGTCTCGCCTTGACTTGAAGACGTACAATCCAGTGTTATAATTCTTAAACGTGCATGACGAATATATGTACTTGATGTTCGTAGGTATGAGACAAGACTGGGCGCCGAGGCCTTCCCAGCGAGAAACATCATCGAGAAAACACCAAAATCGTTGACTTGAGTCGGCCTTCCTGGTACATGTTTGTTCGGTGACGATAGTGGAGTGGAACAGTTCCTCGATCTTCTCCCCCTTTCATCCCTTGTTGCGTCGAGCATAATCGGTCCTCGATGTCTGCTCTTGGTCTATCTGAGTGATCATGCCCCGATCGTATTGAATAGCTCGCTGCTAACACTCCTGCGAATTCGAGCCCCACGTAGATCCCGAAAGAGACTTGTCTCCTGTATTGAGGGTGCAGTGTAGCATCCAAAGCAACACTCTGAGCTCGCTTCCGGAGGTGCATGTATACTAAACTCAGAAGGCTTCGGGTACTCATCATCAGAAGTCCGACTGAGAAAGTCAAGTCATCTGAACGAGACGCGCAAAATGCGCACATCTTCGTCCAGAAGATGCGCTAGCCTGCCCCCGCGACATCGGCACTTTGTTACGATCGCAATTTTTGTTCCTCTGGCATTTTTCATTCGGCTCGGGAGGATAGAGACGTTTCGAAGCAGGAGAATGATTCCAGAAGCCGACATGGAGATGACTGACCCCCCTGTGCAGGACTCCAGTACTTTCTATAACGCATCCCGGGTGCTTTTGGGCTCCTCACCCCACTTATAGGGGACAAGAGACCAGAAACTTGGCTAGGACTGGGGAACGGCGTGAGGCTCGGGGAGCTGTCGAAGTGTGCCTCATCAGCTCTCCCCGACCTGACATCCCCGCAGTCGATTGTCGTGGATCGATATCGAGGACCACAGGGCCTGCGCCCCGAATCTCGCTCGATATGGGACAGTGCGTACGGAGAATCTGCGCACAAATCGGGACCTCGCGACTATGACCGAAGCGACCAGCGGACTCCCAATCGAGATTCCCGGACATTCCTATGAGCTTTCGAGACTGTGGGATCTGTGTAATCCCTAAGCCGGCCAGCCTCTGGCTGTTCCACTCGCTCTGATACCCTCTCCCTATCACTTTCGCAAGGCATCGGTCACGAGCTGCGGGGCGAAACTCTCGATTTGGTGTGAGGTTGAGCAGAGGCCTGTCCATCCTCACAGAAGCACCGTGCTGCCGCAAACGTCTAGATTGGACGTTTGTCGCGTCTCCGATGTCAATATTGCTGCTGTTGTCACTCGAGTCGTATTCTGTTGAACCCTTGAGGGCTTTTCGAGTAGGCTTGCTAAAGTCGACGTCGCAAGAGCAGATGCTTTCAGTTTTGAGTTGCGGACATGGATACTCCTTCCCTTGGACTTCGGAGTGGATGATTGCGCTCGCTGATCCCTTCGATCTCCCCTCCCCCCTTATATAATGAAGCAGCTACCTCCGTCCGTCAGTACGCTCTACGATGTCGAGGATTTGACGATTCCGACCGATGAGGACCCTCATCGACCGTAATCGCCGACAGTTTGCTTCCGTTTCGACCGCCGTTCTTCGGTAAACTTCGAAAAACCGATATATCGTCCTCTCATTGACTGCGAACGAGATTGGCTTCTGACTCATGATCAGAAGCGAGTTTTTTTTCCCCGGAGAACGATGTCAACACTTTCCCATATCATCTCGCTGTCAGAGTAGGAGTACTGATGAGCTGCTCGTGAAGTTAGTCCTCGCATACGTCATGCCGAAATCGAGAAAGATCTCTCGTGGTAATCAGCGGCGGCGACAGCTAGAAAGCGACAGAATTCTCAGATATAGAGAATATCGCTCAGCCGAAGAAACACAAGCCGCACAAGAAGTTGTTTCTCAACAGCGACGAACTCGAGCTAATCCAACGGCAACACAGATCGCAGAAGTATATTACTCTGAAGTCATGCGCCGAAGTCTCTCACATAGAGATTCCCGTGAATGCCTGTAGATACAGCAATATGAGGATTGGCGCGGAGCGCCCGCACGGCTGGTATACGTATAAACGCTCCTCTGATACAGGACCTCCAGTCGATTTTTTCCTCTTGAGGGTGCCGTCGCGGTCGCCTGACCCAAAAGGCGCCGTGAGGTCTCGTTCCGTGATAGAGAAGAATCCGGGATAATGAGAGCCGAGACTCGCAGCCGATTTCCAGAGTCTTCCAGGAGCAGGCCCGAGCTCCCAGCGCATTGCGCATTTCTCTTAGCGACGACGACGCTTTCCGAAGCAGATGGGCTCAAGGATGAGGGACAGATTCCGCTCGAGGCCGGCGCCCGCTCGCTAAGGTCATCCAGTTGCTCTCTGGCCTTCAGGTGCGATGCCGGATTTGAGCAAAACTGGACCAGATTCCTCCGCGGAAGACGAATTCGAGCCGCTCTTCGCCCGCTCGCGAGCAGTGAGGTATAGAGAGAGTCAAGGACAGACACGGGTCATCCAGACGCCGCTCCAACGTCCGAGCCATGTGGGGCTTCGGGCCGCCGACTGGACCCCGGTCCGCCCCAAAGACGCATCATGACCCGCGATTCGGCGATTCGGAGACCCTCTTCGGAGACCTTCTTCCTCCGTGACTCCTTCTCACCTCAAGGAACGCTCGCCCACGCATTCAATTGAGAGACTCTCCGCCACGAGCGGCCCTGTCTGCCGACCGCTGCAATCTTTCTCCGTGATCGAGGAAGGCGGGCGTCATGTGAACCGCTCTCGCAGGGCCGCCGAGAAGAGCTCCAGCGAGCATTCAAAGTGCTCCACTGACATCAGCCTCCGCGAAGGTAAATACGAGCACAATGACTCCTCCCCCCATCAGCGGTAAGGGCTTGATTCCTCGGTTGGCCCGACCTCGTGCGGTTGAAATATTTTCTGCTGGAGCTCCAGGCTTTATCAATGTACCTAGTTCTCGTATTCCTGTCCCATGGAGGCTCTCGACGGAATATCGATATGATGTCGGGCGGCAAGGTTCAATTCCCATCATCTCAGGAGGCTGTACTTCCACGAGATATACTTCATCAGATTTATTCGATTCGAGCATAAGAACAGGAATCGGGTCGCATGGGAACAGTAATCCTTGCATGCGGTTGACGGGCTATGCTCACTCCCATGCCACGAGCTGAACTGTGAGCTCTGAACCTCGTGGGCACGGTGAACCCGTTGACGCAAGACTATCGTTCTCCTCAGCAGAGGACGCTCGTCCGTGGTCGAGGACGTGATTGTCCGTCTCCCCTTTCGGGTAGAGTCCCATTTTCCCTTATTATATTCCATCCACCATATGCGAGTCAAGACTCATTCCGTCGGTGACAAGCGACAATGCGGATATGAAAAAATATTGGTCGTGTAAGCGGTATTGATTCGGCCTCGAGCCATCATTCGACCTGTTGTTTGTCTTTCCGGCTTTCGCCAGCGATATCCCCAAGCGGCACCCGAGAGTCTGCTCATGGGCATTCCATCCAGCGGCTCGACACGGCGCGTTCAGTGGCATTCGAACAAGAATCTCAGCAACGGCTATCCAATCTCCTCGGTGTCATACAGAATTGAATCCCCGTCCAAGGGGCAGCAGCTTGAAGACTGTGCGAATACATATGTCGGTGGGTCTTTCGCCTCCCTTTCTCTCCTGTATCTGGGGGATTATGTACTGAACTTCAGCACAATCAGTCGGGTTGGTGATGCGGCAAAAAAATTTCAAGTAGTCTGCGTAGATGCGAAATTGAATGCGATCGTGTCGCTAGATGCTTGAGATCGCACTGGCAGTAGGATCGTAGACAGCAGCGGGCCGAGTCGGGAACCTCGAAAAACGCCGGTCGGCGCGCTTGCGGTCAGAGACATATGTAGATGAACCATTTTAGACGCGGAAATGTCGATCGGCAAATAAGAAAACTGGGGGCCTCGAAACTGAGGTCGACTCGACGGCTCTCGATGATAGATTTGAGTCCGATTGGCATCCGGGTTTATTGGAAGCAGCCACAAGACCACTGGCTGATGAACTTCATGCAGCTCTATAAAGTCAGCGCTCGATTCAGTGAGACGTGATTCAGCTGGACACATTCTGTGAACAATCTACTGGAGCCCGCCCGTTCTTCTATGATGCACAGTGTCTTGTTTTTTTCTCATTCAGACTCTCGATTCATAAAATTTCGATGTATATTATCGATACATGATACCCAAGTGTATGCATATCCAACGAAGTCAATACAGAATTCTCCGGCCCGTCGAGTAGGAAGTTGCGGGCAGCATGGAGCGCATATCGGCGTCCTGGTTCTCCGATCTGATCCTGGGGGTGTCACATCACACTCAGATGAATCTCTTGAAGGCGTGTAGATTTCACCTGTCTGCTTCACTTCGGTATTTATTCATCGGAAATACCGACCCCAAAGATCGAAGGCCCCCCTGCGAGATCTACGGTCGTAATTAGCGATGAACGGACGACTGAGCTCGGTCATGATTGAATTCGTACTCCGCGAGAATCGATGGTCTTTCACGCTAGGAAACTCAGAGCTCTGTCTGTGAGGTTTGTCAAGAGAGCCGCGGTCTCAAAGCTCGCGATGCCCTCATCCGCGTCTCGGGAACCGAAAACCCGAGTTCCGTTCCGATTCAGATACGCCAAGTATACAAGGCGGCCGATATTGTTCACCACACTGGCCAACGGGAAAGTTATGACTGCCTTCAAGAAAGGCAACGTGAGTAAAAGAGACGCAACGACGCCAAAGAGCGCCCATGGATTTTCAACGCCGAAGAAATCGAGGCGATGACTGAAGCCTTGTCGTCTTTTCGGTCTTGGGTACTCGATAGCACTCGGGTGACTGAATCTCGTGAGATAAGCCCCCGGGTGATGAAAATTGATCATTTCTGATGCCTGGTGTTCCGGCTCGAATGATTGAGCCGTGTGGTCGAATGAGTACTGCGCTGGATGCTTCTCCTGTCGATGTCGTTGTCGCGGTCGGTGGAAGCTTCCAGAACCTTCTGGAGACGCAAAGCCATTGCGGAAGGAATCGGATTCTCTGCTGATCTTCTGGATTCGCACCTTTATTCGCCTGGCAGTCTTCTTGGAACGTCTCACGTTTGCCATTTGAACGGCAGTCTGGCGCTTCGTCGGAGGACTTGCTGACTTGCTGTTCTTCTTCCACCGTTGATCAATATAGATACTGGAGTTGGAATTCCCGTACACTACATGATGTGCCGATAAGTACGACCCCAGGGCCAGGGCAGAGAGGAAGACACGGGATCCGCACACCATCACTGTCTGAGTCGGAATGAAGAATGGTGGCAGGGCTCGCGCTCTCACTTATAAGCCCCATGAGGGAAAAACGTCAAAGTCTTGAATTCTGCGCGCGGTCGGCCATGCGTCGCATTCATCAAACACTTCCTACTATGCAGCCCCAACCGGATGATGCCCAGATTTTGTTTCGTGTGTTAGAGGCATTTACTGCATCAGCTCCTATGCTACCATCATCACCTGAGAAGAAACGCAATTCACTTCCGAAAACCAGTAGAGCATGTTTCTGATTACGCAGAAGTGCCTCGAGAGCGTTGTCGCGACTTTCGAAAACTGACACAAATATATGTATACTTAATCTAGGATCACATAGATCTATGTAGATCTTAATCTGGCACAAAACTTAATCGAGGATCCCGCCAGGGCGGTCAAATGCGATCTGTATGTCATACTTCGAAGGAGTAGAGATCTCGTGATATGATCTGTTTCGGGACTCTGGCTCGGGCTTTAGGTTGTGGCGGGCTTTCTGCTCGCGCTTGCTCTTTTCGGGGGAAACTTCGTCGATGATCGGGGTCCTTCGGGAGAGTGGCGAACGATTCGTCTCCCCTCTCGAAATAACCGATTTGCTTCGCCATAGGGGAGTATGGTCCCTTCTTCTTCTTGGTCTCTATTTACATCAATTACACAACAATAATAATTCCTGTGATACGCATGAACGACATGCTCCACGGTAACTGATGGATTTTACTGCCCTCTGTGCGATCGCAGATTATTCGGGACAGGCGGAGGCAGTTCTTCGGCAAACCCTGCCGTTATCAGCAGATGGCAAAGTCCCTTCGATGCAAAGCCTCGGACTTAGTAGCCTAGGACTACCTACTCTCGGTTAATGGAGGGCATACGGGGCTCCCTCTCCCCATTCAGATAGGCTAGGGGATCAATTATTCGAGTGTTCCCCTGCAGAACGTGAAGATAGTCATTTCTTGGTTATAGCGGGCACAATGAAGGAGAAAAAACATTGTACGCGGAATTCATACCGAAAATCTCGGAGACCGAGGTGAGGTGGAGAAGTAAATGTATTCACCGTGTGGGCGCTGAAAGCTCGCGCATCCCCTTTGGCCGAGTGAGCCTTGACTCATGATCTCGCCCGCCGAGGGACTCCGCACTGGAATAAGGGAGGGAGAGAGAATCATCATTTACTGCCTTATCGCTTAATATGGAAAACCTCCATTCCCAAACAGCAATAGAACGGATGACCTGTCTTTTAATCACTCTCCGAAACCGTGAATTGAAGAAAGCTGTCGTCTCGATAGATCCAGCCGGTTCGTCAGGATCCATTGTCAGATTTCGCAGTATTGAATGAGGGAGATGAGTTGTCACTTTCAAGTACGCCATGGATCTCTCAGAGTCTACTGATTGCTCGCGATGCTAATAGACATCCTCTTGTAAAAGAGATAGACTGATCCCACGACGAGAACTTCGAAGAGCGGATATTTAGGGGCGTTCTAGGCAACTGTCTATCTATCTTCTCTGTTATCGCTAAGAGAAACTAATGACTCGGGTAGAATTGTCCCAGCAAGCGCAGTGTAAACTCGATCACGTGTTAGCGGCCACCGAAACATTCAAGGTATGTGCCATCGCGACCTTGAATTGAGACAGAGAACACCCTCATTCGTTTAGTTACCCCCTTCGAGGCGTTGATCATGATCAGCGGACCAGTTTAAAGCCGGTGATGCGTTCCAGACGAGGAAGAAGCCTCGGAAGGGAGTCAGGTGATTCCATTGACTCCATTTGACGCCCCCTCCGCATCACTGTGAGCGATGATCGATAGGCAGTGTATGGACCAAATTAGTACACCTAAGTCATGCGGATGTGTTGGCATCCCTGAATTAACCACTTTCCGAAGGAACCTGAGATTCCCGGTGAATAGAGAGCGAATGGGCGGAACAGGCGTCAGACCGGAATCACAGCGTTGGTTTGTAAAAAAACGCCCTTGGAAAGATAGAGAGCGGGAACGCTTATCCTCTATAGCCGTTTATCCAGCCGATTGTCCGTTCGACTTTCGATCCCCTGGTTTTAGAGGAGAGGATCGGCGCTCATTGCGAGCATTCCGTTAATCTACCAATTCCTCATTTTAATTGTGGTCGGCGCCTCCTACATAAAGCAGCTCGAAGGAACCTGCTTGCGGCAAAGCCTCACTCCGCTGCGCATTCCGCTTCCACACGAAGTTTCGCCTTCCTGTGCCGCTAATAATTCGGTGAATCCAAATCGAGATTCTCTCTGCGCGTCAGGGTGCCCACGGAAGACCAACCGGCTCTGTTCAGTGATTCTGTTCCGTTCCAGAGATGCTTTTACACGTGCCATAACATGAATACTGTAAATGCATCATCTGGAGTGTTACTTTTTCACATCATCCACGTAGACGCGCTGAAAGCTCGTAGAGTAAGATCGATTTCGTTTCTCCTCAATACAACTTGTATTCTCGAGTACTGTCTACTTTCCGGTCTACACAGCTCAGAATTGATTGGCGCAATTCCCGAATTGCTGCAGCCCACCTGTATACATACATATGGCATATTCCTGATTATTAATGCTCCGAAGATCTTGATCAGGTTCTGGGATTCACGCCTCGCATCGCTCGCATAGTCCTCTACTTCACCAACTTCTGGCCGAGAATGCGTCGGCTCTCGTAAGGGAACATTCAAGCGAGAGGTCTCCTCTTCTAGGGTAGAGATAGCCAGATGTCGATCTTTAGATGGGAAGCTGAGGATCAGACGAGGGCTCGAGGATATCCGATCTCCAAGGCGATTTCGAAATGTTGATTATGCGGAAGACGACTCGATCGATAGCCAAATGGGTTTCAGCTGCCGCCATAGGGGCGGGGAAATCTCCGTTGTCTGCACTGTTCGCCGATGTTCGGAAGATCGATTCGACTTAGGATTTCCCAAGCCTTCTATCGCCTCAACACTCAACACTCGTGTTCCGGATCGCACTCCGCAATCGCACGAGTTTGCCCGCAAGTCATGCTCGGCACCATGGAACCTCGTTCGCCGGGGAATATGCGGCCTCGACCATTGGCTCAGATGTACCATATGCCACTCGGAAGTCTTGCGAAAATTCAGGCACGGATATAGAGAGCTCTCGAGAGCCTGTCGCACGTTCGAGGACGGAACCGGTCACTAGCTGTCTGTTCTTTTAATCTCACCCACCGGTCATCCTTGCGAGGCGTTCCCTGCCGCTAGAACACTCCGCTGCAGCGTCTCGGGACGGCAATATGTCGGAAGGCTGTTCCCCCTACCATGACACGGAGTGGAGTGGTTATCGATGTCATATCAAGATAGCTCACAGAATGACAATGCTTTGTCATCAATTGCTCCCAACCGTCCAGTCAAGGCGATGGGTTATTCCGGCTGTCACGGACTCGAGTATAAGAACATCCTCCAGGCGGCTATAACTGTGGAGGAGTCAGCCGTGGTCAGCTCTCCTTTTAGCCATGCTAGTGTTTCAAGCGAATCTTTCGGTTTCGGGATGAGTCCCGGCAGTCGGATCCTTCCGGTCTTTGTACGACAACTCATCCCCGGATTTCGATCCGATGGGATTATGCGTATGACTCATCTGAGAATTGGAACATCATCCCTCGGTTCGAAGCTCTCCTCTCAAAGAATATCTCGGTGAATGTCTCGGTCGCGAGGGGCGGCACGAATACCGTGGAGTTTCTTGAGCGGCAATTCTGATCCACACGTCCCCCGAAGCCGAGGCTCGCAAGGAAAAGAGCGCGAGCAAATCATCTGTCCGGAACCAGGGCACGGATGAAATCTCATTACGCCACGCTTAGACGGACGCAGACCACGGCTGTAAAAAACGGCTTCCAATCTGGCGGAGGGGGCAAGATCAAGTACCCAATCAACGTATTCTCTCTAATAGTGGGTTACCCCCGGCTCTAACTCTGATACCCCGACAAATCTGTCAGGAGTGTGCTCGCGCAACAATCCGTCGGTCATCCCTGTGCTAGATGACGGAACTTTGGAATGCGAGCTGAGCGGTTGCGCTCCCTCTCTCAAAGACGATTCGCCGGTGCATCTAAGTCGGAGTTCGAGGTGCCCCGCTGTTGGAGAGAAAACGGTATCCTAGGAGAAAACTCAGAGATGAAAGACACTCGTCCCCTCTTTTCGGGGGAACGAAGTGGCCTCGGAGACAGCATGGATCGTCAGATATACCGTCCGGGAATCCCCGTCCTCCCTCACCGTACTCCACATCATTCAAATGTGGCGGCACACTCGAGGTCCGAAAACGGCTTTGCAGTGAGCAGAGATGTATCTTCGATAGAACTGATACTTGAAACCGGACCCTTGCAGACTTTGGCGGAGACTCCGGAGAGCACGGACAGACTTTGAAGTCGGATATGAGGTTCATGGCCGTGTCAGAGATGTCCCCGCATCCAGTTGCCGCGCCTGAAGGCTCGAGTCGAAGTGAACGGCCGCTTCAGGCACAATAAATCGAAGCCCGCCCCCGACGAAATCTAGAATGAAGGAGAATGAAAAAGCCAGTTTTCTCCTCACCAGAGCATCAGGCAGTGTGGTTCTCGGGATCTTGGGAGCGAATCAAGCGGGGGTCGCGGGAGTCCGTCTCCCCTTAGCCCACAAGGTTCATCCGCTACGTGGGTCCCGAAGTGGGGCCTTTTGCTCTCTTAATTTCTCCTCGATATTGTGGGCAACTATACGATGCTCCGAAACGCTGGCTGCGATGGTCAAAGGATTTCTGTTAGGAACAATGGTTCCTTATCGAGAAACGTCGAGAATGCTTTGCGCCTGTCGCTTTCTCGAAAGGAGCAGTGTAGCGGTGTGACAATAGCGCATAACAAGACTTGGAGCAATCAGTCAAGTGAATGAACAATGATCAGTCGATCTCCCTTGGCACGGATTCGCTTTAGAGGAACAGAGATGATTATTGCGCTTCAAATGCCGGGGACTCTCTCTCAATCTCGATGATCATCCGAAAGCTGGAGGACTGCATGGAATCACGAATAGTCTTCTCGGTTCTACAGTGAGCGAATCGAGACAACGCCAGAATGGACATGAAGAAGAACAGAGAAGCAATTGATGGTATGGAGCGAACGGAGGATCTCGAGCACGCGGAGGGCGACCCCAATGATTATCGTTGCGGAGTGTTTTCATGGAGGCCTGGATATTTGCAACAGTTCGCGCGACCGATATACTTCACGCTCGTGTACATGCTCTATGGAATCTTCCAGGTTTGTCTCTCGAAACTCGACATGACTCAAATCGTTGCATCGCGGTGTTCCGGATAACAAGGTGCTATACCCCACAGGGCGCGATGAAAACCGGGCTCAACTCCTCTATGACAACCATAGAACGTAAATTCGGAATGTCGGGGAAGCAGATATCAGTGGTAATGATCATGGACAACATTACTGGCACCTTGGCGAGTTTGATCGTGGGATATTATGCTACGAAGGTCAGCCCAATATTTGGTTGTCTGCAGTTGATCGAACATGAGCGAATATTGAGTGACGGTGATTCTTGATGGATAGCTGCCACTTATACACCTCCGCTCATCAGATTTCTCGGCCGAAAATTTTGGTGTTCGGAGTGTGGATGTCGATTCTCGGCTGCATCTTCTTCGTGCTGCCGCATGTCATCTACGGTGGACTTGGTGTTAATACGTAAGTAGCTGTCATGTAGAGCCTAAGCATGTCGATGGGAGGGGGAATTCGGAACCTTTCAAACGTGGCCCGGAGCTCCTAGGTGGCCAGCCCGACGCAGCGTTTGTTCGAGGGAAATTCTTAATCTGTTACGCTTTTCTGTCGCTTTCCGACCAGCCGCCGAGACAACAGACAACGAACCACGCTCACTGCTCCGTTCAGGTGTTCACTATCTTCATCATTGAGGGCCATGTCGGTCATATGAGCCCTCAGTTTAGAAGACTGATTCAGAATCAGAAGCGTGCGGAGAGGAATGGCGAGATGGATAGGCCCGCCTCCGGTGGCCATTCCTAGGAACTGACTTCGACTTCGAGGGGATTCGGCTCTGAGAGATTCTCTCCCGCCGACGAATCTCGCGGGATGCCTAGCTCATACCCTTACGCATATTCTATTCTGAACTCAGATGGATCTGCCCAGAACCCCGTGAATAAGAAAACGGAGGAAAGAATGAGAAATGGAAGAAGGAACTTGTTCGGGTACTTCCGCGGATATTCCATTGGGCGGCATCGTTGCGGCTCCCCAAACTTGAAGCCTTATACAATCAAGGAGTTCCGATCCCCGCCCAGCTACATCTTCCAATCCAAGATGATTATGTTTCGACCGATTCTCGCGCGAGGTCTAGAACAGGAGGGCTGGGATTTTCGAGCCATCAATTTGAGCCGACTGAAGAGCTTACCCTAGGTCGGAGTCCATAGGCATCGTCTATGATGCTGGGAGTTGATGGAAGGGTTCCACGGCCCGATCATTCGAACCCTCGAGTCACGCGTCCTTCTGTCGAGCTCCATATTTTGATATCCTATCCGCCTAATATCAGCTCGGAGCTCATTCTTAACCGACTCATGTTCCAGAAATCTGCTCAAAACGTCCACCGCACGTGTCAACAAAGGACATTTCACGGAGTTCTGCAATCAAGCAAAGGAGCAGAACTTGAACGATTCCTTCGTCTTGAATGCCCCTCCTGCTTTGGGAGAGACGCGGTCGGTCGCGCTTCCAGTGCAAATTCTACTTTCCATTGGGAATATGGTTAATGGAATCGGTGGCACTGCTTTCTACATCGCTGGAGTAACTTACACGGACGACAATGTCAAGAAGAAAAATTCACCCATCTACTTTGGTAAAGCTCGATGGCGCGCTCTCGCCTTAAGCTTCAAGCTCGCCGTCGACAAACAACTCTTCGCGTCACGTTCCCGTCATGTTTCCAGGCGTGATAATGTCCCTCAGGATGATCGGACCGCTTCTGGGCGTTATAATCAACTCATACTTTTTGACTTTGAATGAACACCCCTTCAGTGAGTCTCTCGGCCTGAGTCAATGAATCGAGGGGGATCTCTCTGGAATGAGGTCTCACTGATCATTCAGAAATCCTACGAGTAAATATTCAATGAGATGCTCCAGAGGTTGTCGCATGTTCCCCAATGTTAGTGAGTATTCCCTCGAATTTCAGGTCCACCATCAGGAATGAGCAGTCGCGACCCTCGTTGGATCGGAGCGTGGTGGTTGCCCTTCGCCGGCTGGGGTGTCTTGATGACTCTCGTTTCCTTACCGCTTCTCTTGTTCCCGAGGAACATCCGTCGAGCCCCCGATCAAGTCAGACGCCCCGCGCGAATTCCCGGCACGACGGTGAAACCCCTTCCAAGATCTCTCCGGGATAAGATCGTAGACGATATCAAGGTATTTCCTCTTGCAAGGCCTGGAGGAATCCATGGTCGAATCGCTCTCCGGAAACGCCGAGCTTTGCTTGACGCCTCCTGGGTAATAATCCATAGAATCTTGATCAGGATTTCGGCAGAGGCCTGAAACGCCTTTCCAAGAACAAGATCTACATGTGGAAGTGCATCGGCCTTGTCTTCATCATGAATGGACTCGGGGGCCAGGTTATGAACTTGCCGAAATACATAGAGACGCAGTACCGAGTTTCAGCTGCGAAAGCCAGTCTCTTGACCGGTGAGTCTTTCCGTACGTAATCGAATTTATGAGCAATCAGGAGTCGCTCATATCGATCGCGGAACTGCCCCTATCGACAAAGAGTGGTAAAAAATTCCTCTCCCTAGGATCAACGAAGGTTCTAGCCATGATTCTAGCGATGATATTGGGTGGTTTCGCGATGCGAATTTTCAGACCATCAGCTCGCGCTATCTGCTTATGGGCGGTCGCGTTCGATATCGTGAACATTGCGACGATCATAACGGCCATATATCTGCCGTGTGACAATTGGAAACTCGGTGGGACGTCGTATATGGCGGACGGAAGGTTAGTCAAAGATTTGTCCCCGATGAATTAAGCATGGACGAGAGTCAACTGGGAAAATTTGGGCCTGCTGGACCTTGGGGCCAGCGCTGCATTCGCTGAGTCAAAAGTCTGGAGGATCTCCGGAAGACTGTATCGACGGCCTTCTCTCCACGATCCGACCACGAAGCTCTCCTCAATTTCTCCCTCATTCCCTTGAACGTCCTGCGGAGAGTTCCCGATTCGCTCCCGATGAAATCCGTGGTTATACAGTCAGGAGCTATGGGGAGGAATAGAAACTTGTGAACGGGTTCAAGCACTTCTTTTCCGAGCCCGTGTCGCGAAGAAACAGGAGCGGCCTGTTGGATAGGCCCAACTGCTCTGACACGAAAAATGCGGGGAGTTCATCGACCACGTCCCCAATGCGTTTGTCCACTCCCGACTGAGCAGCAAAATGCGAATTTCCGAGATTGGAAGGAGAAAATATCCGTGTACATCGAATGCTGAAGTGCTCATGTTCCAACCTTTTTGCGATCTCAAGATCCGAATCAGAGGCGTTTTTTTTTCGATTGGTATGGATTTCATCGGGAGCGAAATTTTCCACCATGAAAGTCTCGTGAGAATAGAGAGGAATTGAAGCTACGTCGACTTCTTTGGGAATTCGGTCGGCGACCAAACCAAGACTTCTGACATTAAAAATGTGTGCCTCAAAAAGATCTACACAACGCCGTGGACTTGTTCGGACTTCTTCGAGCGCAGACCGAACTATGGGAATCGCGACACACGCGAAAACAGTCCCTGCTCTTATGTTAGCGTAGACCCCTCTCACGTGTTCGGACATGGGCACACGGATATAACCGTGCTCTGTAGTCAGCTCAACACTTTTCATTACAGCCTGTCATTAACTTCTCAATGCAACGAAATCTGTGGCTGCTCGAATAAGTTCCAACCCTTCTGCGACCGGGCAATGGACCAATCATATTTCTCTCCCTGCCACGGAGGATGTTTCGGCTCAAATGTTAGTATTGTCAATGTTTTTCTCATGTGGACGATGCTATTCATATTGAGGATACAAAGTATATGGCATGCGTGCCCGTCGCGGCACTCGTTTGGGCTACGGGTGGGTACCGGTTCCGGGTTAGACCGCTGTCCTCAGGACGACGGAGCCACGTGCGTGCCTCTCAGTCCGGGTCCGGGAGGAGACCCGTAGATCCGTGAATCCACAACCTATGACCGAAAATACAAGGCAACCAATGAAATTTCAGCTGACCAGCATGGATTGCCAATGTCTCGACCCACCGAGTGGTAGTGAATCGTACACAATCACCGACGCTGCTAGATATGTCGGTGGGTTTTGTCGGAACGATTGCAGTAACCTGGCCGTTTTCATAATCATAACAACCGCCGCGAAGTTTCTGTGCACTCTACCGAGAGTGGGGAGCATGCTCGTCAGTTTGAGGTGAGTCCTCATTGGGGAATCGAGGAGCGGCTCTCATGAAGAATTTCCCGCTTATCTTTGCGATTGATACCCCATCTGGAGGGAAGTACCGTAGAGGACATTCCTCGAACGGGGATTTCTGCATTTCCCCGGACCACTGATTTCTGCATGAATCCCATAAATAGTGAGACTCCATCTTGAATTTGGACGAATCCTGGATCATTACAGATGTGTGGATCCCGCTGACAAAGCGCTCGCTATGGGCTTCACAGGTTTCGTCCTAAACATCTTCGGTGAGTATCTCAAGCTTTCTCAGGATGTTCAGAGAAGAGACAGTCTGCTTCCAAGCGCAGCTTTTAGCTAGAGAGCTTCCTTCCGTTTGGCCATGGAGAATGGATGGCAAGACTTCCGGGAAACCTAACATCCTGCAGGAATTGCATAGTCAGATCCGCGGAAAGAATGTTTTCTCCCGCACTAATCCCTCAAACCAGCCGCTTGCCTTAGACTGATTTCTGAGTAGGAGCGTCCCCCGCGGACACGGCTGCCCCGAATGGGAGCTGCTTGCATGGACATAAAAACGCCTCTCGAACGCGCTGATGATGGTTGCGGTGACGAGCTGTTTCGGACATATCCTAAAATACCATCAAATTTTTGCAGCCTTTATCCCATATCCATTAGTGTACGGCACACTATTCGACTCTGTGTGTCTCTTATGGGGATCGCGCGGGAATTGTTTGTACTCTGATAACGACCTCCTCAGAATCCGTTTCTTCGGCGTCACTTGCATCTTTTACTCTATCGGCACCGTGTGCCTTTGTTTCATGGCCTATTACGCCGCAGACATGGGAGATATGTACTCTGATGTAGCACCATCGGGATCTGATAACAGCGAAGAGACGAGAGCTCGCGCGAAAGAGGACGAAGCCATGTTGCCTTCACATGGACCTCGAGTTAACTGAAGGTTCGAGCTCTAATCAATAAACCACCGTGTGCCGGAGAATGTTCGAGGATGCATAGATGAAATTGATTACCGTGTCTGAGTATTCGCGAAGTCGAGGCTATCACCGCCAGTAGCCGGAAACCCGATGAAAGGCTCACGGGTTTCCTTTTCACAACCACACTTGTCGAAGGCCTCGCCCTCTGAGATTCGGCAGCGTGGTCACGTTCCATAATGAAGAGGAGACCCTTGTAAGACTCTCTGGAATGTTCTGGATGGGAGTAGATCTGTACTAGATTCGATGCTTGGAATCAAACTTGCTAAGTCCGTTCGATCTCAGGAGCTCTGCCTTACCCACTCATCTACGGGGCGCTGTTCGACTCAACTTGTCTCGTGTGGGGTGGTCGAGGCGGTAAACACGGTACGTTCCTTTGTTTCCTAGACCATAACTGGACCTCCCCGATCGCTCCGACGTGAGGGATATCCTCGATCGGTCACCGCGATTGTTTGTCCTTGACTAGAAATTCATTCGGAATGGGCTCCTGGCCTGATGGGTTCCATTGCCCATTACATAATATGATGAGCCCCTCTAAGTACAGCATTTTCCGCAGGAAACTGTTGGTACTACGACAATGATCTGTTACGACAGCGTTTCCTGGGTTTGACTGTTTTCTTCTACGGTTTGGCGGTCGGCTGTTATATCATGATGAGCTACTACGCCAAAGACGTCAAAAACTTGTACGAGGAAGAAAAAGTCGAAGTCAAAAAAGATGTCAACCCGTATCCGGAAACAGAGCTCATGGCCCCGAAACAGAACAGGCCTTGAAATAATTTTCAGGAATCGTTCTTGAATTTCCTTCATCTATAGGGGGACCACGGTTCCTCTGCAGATGATATTCGCGATTGTGATACCTTCGCCTTGTAAATTTTCTAAAAGCGAAACAAAAGGCCATCAGACGTCATAGGCTTGCTTCATGCATCAGATTCTGTTATTCTTTCGAGTCACCCATCACCACAGTGGAAACTCTCACGGGGAGCTTGGTGGGAGCGGCGAAACCTGTTCGTTGTGATGAATGCTCGGGGTAATGAATGTAGTACGAAATCAATTCGCATTTTAATTCAAAATACTCCTGTCCAACATCATCTCCATGGCAATGGAGCTGTAGGAAATGGGGAAGAGTGAGCCGTACTGGAAATTTCTGAACGGGAAAAGGAACGTGAACAGGAACAGGGAAAGGAACGGGGAGGAGGAGTGGGACAAGGAACGGGTCGGGCGGGGAATGGGACGATGAAAAGGAGCGTTAGTGGAACAGGATAACGAGCGGAAAATGATTTTTTGTGATGAATCTTCATATCAATAGTCTCAGACGAACGCCGGGGAGAACGGAAGAAAGGACGAGGTAAGAACCAGGAGAAACGAAGGGCGAAGGGATGGCAGAGGCTATGGGAAGCCATCCGTGAAATTCATGGGAAATTCGACAATCTATACGCGTGCGATCAATATTTCCTTCATTCTGCGCCTCACTGACTTAACTCAATCTCTTCTATGCGACAACACCGCGCCACCGGGCCCGACTATTAGAAATTTTTAGCGCCAGCCATGCCTGTCGCGCGTTGCTGAGAGCCTCCCCGTTTTAGCGTAGGACTCCGTTCTAGGGTTCGGCACGGAAAATTTACGTTTCTACCGTTTTCTCAGGAACGAGACGTCAAAAGCGTGAAAGTGTGATGATTGAAAAGATTCAGCGTGACTTTTTCCGTTCGAGAGGCATTCAAATTTTCTGGCAGAGTGCGTCTGTTTATAGTAAACATTGTATCCCGCCATATTCCGCACTTCGACCATTTTCAGCAAGACCAGACGAGGAAGTAACGAAGTTTACTCGAGCTCTGAATTCGGAGATTAAAAAAACGAAGTTCACTCAATATTGGGCGCAGCCTCCAAGAATTTCATTTCGTAGACTCAACGGTGTCGTTATGTCGACTCTACGTAGACGATGCGGTATGTACCTGACCCCTGAGTTCGCCGCGGGAAGTTTGCTGTTCTCGCTGATATTCCGACTAGCCGGTCGGCATATGCATCGGCATGAGATCCAGTGACTCCACGTTGCTGGAACAGCCATAGAACTCAGTGATGCTCGCTCCAAAGTTTACAATATGTCCACTGCTGGAAGTGGAAAGGAATTTCATCCACCCTTGGCTTCAAATCAAGCCTACATGATAACTTGTGATATTGACGTTGATGACAGTATTGTCTACGGGGGTATTGCAAATTGCAACACTGAAATATGTGGATTTTCTGAATAGTGATAATGAGATCAATGAGAATGCTGATGCGAAACCATATTGTCTCTGGCTAGATTTCACGGACAATGCTCGTATCGGAAACCTAACCCGAACAAAATACAGACACGCTACAATGTCTCGAGTCTCGAGTAGAACTGGATGCTGACTGGATCCCTCTCTTTAGAAAGAAAATAATCTTCGCCCTCCCTAAGGAATCTCAATTCAGATGCAACAGGTCTAATTTCCCCCATAGTTTAGCTGGAGCAATCACCACACACAAATCTCAAGGAGCGACATTTAGGAGGGTAGTCTTCAACTACCATAAGAGTTTCCAACAGCAGTTGGTTTATGTAGCTTCATTATATACCGAGTCACTAGGTTAGATGGATTATATATAAGGAACACGACAGAAGACTTTACCTTTTACCATGCTCATGGCACGACGATAAGGGCTCATTCTAAGGATCTCGAGACGGATCAATTACTAATGAATCATTATGAAACAGTTACGTTCATTGAAAAAAAAGAGATTATATATCGAATCGGGATCCCATGATCCTTGTGGAGATTTCAATCCCCCTATATAATAATCCCCCTTCCCCCTATATAATAAAAGCGCAATGTCTGCCTGACACCGGACCACTTTTTAGAGCTCTCCACCTCCGAACAGACCCCTTCTCCCGATCGATGCGCAATCACTCCAGTGAGGTCGAGATATACTTTTCTAACTGCTTGACCGCATGTTCTCCGTGAAATGTACGTTTTTCTCCAGTAATCGTTATTTTTCACAAAATGCAAAGCCGCTTCTTTGATGCCATCAGTACTCATCAGGTCACCTTTCTGACGGTTCTACGGGCACGAGACCACAGTCTACATTGAACTAGCTCTGCAATCGGAACCTGTATCAAGGAAGGAGCCTCTACTCCATTCGTTTCAGCGCTCAGCGAGCGTGTCGAGCGGCGTATCCCGGGGGCACGTTCCGAGGGGCTGCGGCTCTGAGAAGAGATGCCCGGAATGCCGTGAGGTGCCCATCATCCCGTGAAAATAAAAAAAACTCGTCCGCTTCGTTCGGAAGCGTAACCCCGCGCTAAGAAAGTACGCCGCAACGTTGGCCGGTCCCGTCAGGCTCCGGCTCTCTGCGCTTGGATTTGGAACCATGCCCGGTTATGAAGCGCAGTCAGACCTTTTCCCACTTCGAGACTTGAAAAATAATCTTCACGAGAATGAGCTCCTCCCAACACCCCTTATTCACGATAATTATGTAGTCCAGACTCAAAGAGGAACAAGATGTCTATTGCTTGCATACCCTTCCCCTTGGACAACGAAAAGCAACACTTGATTTTCTTAAGGCTGTGGGGGCGCGAAGCGGCCTCACGGCTATTATTATGATATAAAATCTGAGACCAAAAAAATGTCTTCATCAAAATTTCTCGATTCCGAATACGTGTTTCAGTTGAAGACACCTTCGCCAATTTCACAACAAGAGGTCAAACGTTTGGATTTGATCGTCACCCGAGATTGTCCAATTTTGGGAAGCTTCACCAACATAAGCTACTTCAATTATTACAAGCCAATCTTCTACGGAGTTCATGAACCATAATCAAGAAGCTTCCAACCTGAAACCCCTGGTGGTCGTGTGTTCCATGCGATGAATAAGCTCTACCTTCGCGCTTGGATTCACAAGAGCTTACAGGGAGCTTATCGGGGATTCCCCCGTCATGCGATAGTATCTCCCGACGATAAATCTCGATGAAAGTCGTCGTAGCCGGAGTAGGCTATAGATTCCCAGAGCGCATGTCGAATAAAAACGGGATAACGGATTACAGAAAACAAGAGAAAGGAAACAAGTTGGAAAGTGGAAGAGAAACGGAATACCGGATGAAACGACGGAGACTGGACGGTGAGCGGGAAAACGCGAATTGAATCATTAGGAGAGAAGTAAATACCAATGAAGAACATAACGACAGCGAGGGACAACATCGCAAGGGCGCTTATTGCAACGCACCCATAGCAAGCGCCGAAAGCCGCTGGTTGGCAAACGACGGCGCTGCGCTGTTTGTATATTCACAAACTGACTGAGCGGCGTCGAATATGTCTCAGGATATGAGATCATGTGATTCGTCATCCCCACCATTGCTGTGGGGACTCGGCCCGCGGATAGCCGAGCTCCAGGGAACGGAGGACCCAACCAACGCCGACGGGCGAATTCCCTCGCTATGCCGAGAACAGCGCCTTTTGATTTCTCAAAAATGAGTTGAAATCGTCATTGAGCTCGTATGAGCATCCGGAGACGAAGAGCCTTTGCAAAGAACCCGTTCGCTTAGCAGAGTCGGGGCATGAGCGCTCCGCGACTGCATGACCAGTACGGAAAGTGATTCGGAGTCTTGGACCTTCTTTGTACCTGCGATAGTATACATGCATGTCTGTTCCACGCTCGGCGGATGTCCCTTTTGCTGCGTCTAGCACGAACAGAGCTTGGCTATTGCTTCACGTACGGGCCTCTTCTCCTCCGATGCTCAGGAGCTTTACAGCCGGGATCAACGGTCACTCATCAGAGAGGAGATCCGATAACAAAGTTTCAGAGCTTCTGGTATCTCAGACGATAAGAAAGAATTCGCCGGTAAAGAACATCTCGCGATTTTGGGGAAGGATCGTGAACACTGGGGATACATGGGTCCACGGGATCTCAAGTTTGAATATTCCAGCTCGAATCCTCATCTCGCACCGTTTCGGGCATCCTTGAAGTCCAATGATTTAACATTAATCCGTGCTATGTGAACGAGAACGCATCCATGCCAACAAGTATTCCACTCTGGCTTATCTCATTATGCGGACTCGGTGGGAGTGGGAAGCACTAAGCTCTCCATTCCTAAACTCTGAACCGAAGTCCTATGATTCTGTAGAACTTCACACGGAGAGACGACAACACTGACATTGTGATTTTTGGATCTAGAATAGATGAGACTGGAATGTATTCAACAATAGCGATCCTGCGAATCCCTTGACCTCGCCAGAGCATCTGACGGGTGTGTGCTACAGTCCTAGTCGAGGCGATTCCAGGGACCGCGAAATTCGTCACTCGATCCAGATCGAAATTCGTCTGCGCCTCCCGTCACTTCCACCGAGAGTGGTTCTGATGCTCAGACACTCACCTCCCATGCTCTTCCGCGATACACTGTGTCAGCTATGTTGCTCCTCTGAATGGATCGCGTCGGGAGCTCCTTCGGAGTTATGCGAAATCGAAATGGAGACACCAAGATCGAGGAAACACATCTACCCATTCATCTGGGGTTGTAGAACGAACATACACTGCATCCGGAACTCCGCAGCCCCGTGTCCGGGAGTAGCTAAGACGGTAATTCAAGGATCAAGCCTCCACCCTGTCCATCTGTCCTATACGAAGAATAGTATTGCTTCTAGAGAGCTGCGGATTCTCCACCTTCTCGAGCATCCGGTGTCATGTCGAGCGAAGAATCGGCAGACTGCGAGGCTGGGCTTCTATTGGGAATACATGCGCATCGGGTTCCGGAAAATCTGATCCTCATTCCGCTTCTCTGATATCCGTTCGGTTTCGTGGATATGCTTCTGTGAAGTGCCCCCTTCGAGCCCAGGTATTGTGGTTCCGATGCTCGGCCTAAACGTGGTTGTACGAGAGTACCAGCACCGTACACAGGCGGCCTCCTAGAATATGTCGGTGGTTTCAGCCTCATTGACACACCACCATGTTCCCGCATGCATTCGATAGAAGACTTCATCGTTTTTGAATTCTATCGTTTCCTCGGAATTCGATATGGGCGGCGCCGGACGTATTATATTTCTGTGGAGTCGACCAGACGTCTCCACAGCGGGAATCAATCATAGAGATGGCAAGAGGGTTCAATGCTCTTGCAGTATTTCCTTAGCCCATAATCCCTTTCGTCCTGGTCCAATTGCGCTTCCCGGGTCGCTCTCGAGGATCGCAATGCCTCTCTCGATGGTATTCTCATATTTCTCAAAAGACTTCGAGGAAGATTCTCGACTCTGATGAAAAATCAGGGAGGTTGTGGAAACCGTTTGAAAACTCTTATGATCGATTTCTGACCCTTCCTCTCATCCTCTTGCTCGGATGCTGACTTATTGGAGTCTTGCGTTCTTGCTCCGTAATGCTTGGCTTGCGGGGAAATACTGTTGTGGAGCGCTCTCATCCGCCATTCTGACCGTAAAGACGACTAAATCGGGGCCGACATATCACGCTCGGAATCCTGAGAACCGCTGGAGACGCGCTTCTCGACCATCAATTCCAGTCTATCTGCGAGAAGGAAAATCCTCGAACCGAGAATAGATATGGCGGATATTCGAGTGAGGCAAGACACCGTTTCTCTTCAGAAAAGGAAGAAGCATCGACGGTAACGACGCTTCGATCAATGAAGCGACTCGCCGACGGGGAACGGGTGCCAACTGCCAGCGAAGGTACTTCACCTGTATCTCGAAAGAGACACCTGATATTGCATTTCCTTCCGCAGCTTCCGTTCGAACTACGCGTCGATTCGCACTAATCCCAAGCCCAGGTCCAAACTTTCGCTTTTTCGGAGGGGAACCTAGTCGCTACTCGAGAGACTCTCCATTCTTCGGGAATTTGTCCACTAACAATCGTCACATAATGGATCACGTGACCTTGATTTTGCACGCCACTCCCGCCCACATCGATTCGAATTCACTCTCTGAGCAATGAATGAGTGTACTAGAATGGAAATAGCAATGAGAGAGATTCTCGTTTTTTTTTTCCCAAGACACTTCTTGTTTTTTCTTTTGTCTAGGTTTCTGACTCGATCTCTGGGGTAGTGTCCGCCCGACTCGTTTCCACTTTTCGACAGAGAATGGGCCGCTCAAACAGCATCTGCCCCATTGACTCATTTGCCTCGGCATCTGACCACGAGAATGTCAATGACGGGGAACTCCGATGAAGGGTAAGCGCTAGCAGCGTACAGCTGACTCTTCCCTCTCTGGGTCCTCTTAATAAGCTTCCGAGAAGCATGGGGAGGGTCCTATTTGAACTCGAGTCGGATCGGACCGCGGAAATTCGTGGAAGATCCTCCAAACGGGAGGAACGGCCATGACGGTCTTGTTCAAAGGTTGCCGTTGCCTTGTTTTCATAAATATGTGCTACTAGATCGCTCCGATGCGGTGGCTGAACGAGCTCAGTAGAAGCTGAAGCTCGCTGCGCCGATTGGCTGGCCAACACTGCCTGGGTCTGCCGCTCTACAAGTGAAGGGTCTCTGTCTCCGCTTCTTCGTGGAGAGGGATAATCAGACCCTGTGCTAGGTGTTCTGTGTGAGACTGACTTGCTTTCTGCGTCTGTTCCCTTGGCGGTTTGATAAAATTACTGGCCCGTCGGTCAGTCGAGTTAGTGAGTCGATTCTGTTGCCGTTTGAACCGCTTCGTCGTGAATTTCGTCGTATGCCCGAGGATGCGATGGAGTGATGGCATTCCGTGGAATTTCATACGGGCTGAGCGCCGAGGTCGCCACCAAGGTAGAGAATATTGTACCTTATTCCGGCGCAATCACTCCTAGCCGATGCATCGATCGACCCGGGAACCTAGGTCTTCGATAACGCTCTCGACCTTCCTCTGGGTGGGTCCTCTTGACGTGGAGCACGTCTTGGAGCTCGCTGGGGAAAGACGAAAAGTGCCGCGATGTGACGCGACAAGTCTTGCCTTTCTCGGAGCTCAAACTGGTGTTCCTCCTTTCGAGTCCATGATAAGTTCATAGCCTCCACGGGAGCATTTTGACGGGAGCTCAGGTGTGATTGTCATTCGGGAGACGAAATGGCGGTTTGCTCGCGGAGCATCGGCCTGCTAGCTTCCTTCCCACAGCCATTCCGTCGCGAGTTCCGATCCCGAAGTATCTGAAGTCTTCTCTACCTCGCATCGGTGTCACCACTTCCGTGTCCTCGAACTTCTCGGGCGATTGTTCGACTGGGCTCCCGACAGTGTCCACAGACACATCTCGTCTCTCCGAAGCCAACGGATCGGCCAGCTAGCGAAAAATATAGTATCCGCTAGATCAGGCCCGCAAATCAATGTTCTTCGCCTCCGACTCCCGATAGTCGTGGCTCGTGTGCGATGGATGCACGCGAATAATATCCGAGAAATTTAGAATCTCCATTCTGACGTCGGGCCTCTACGCTCATCAGTTCAAAAAATGAATTCAGACCTCCTTCCACTACGTCTACCGCGCGCAACGTTCGCACGCTCTGCACTAAGGGAGAGCCGAGGCCCCAGCATCCGAAAGCAGCACCTGCGATCCGGAGAATTCGCTTCTGCTCACCTGTATACTTCGCTCCATTGAGGAGGGAGACGACGTATTAGACCTGGTCCCGATGTCCGTGCAGATCCTGGCATCGACGGGAAGAGGTGGGGGGGTCCCTTTGTGGTGCATTTGAGACCGGAAGGGTCCTCTCATATTGTTAGATGCCCGGAGTGGTGGTTGTGGAATCGCTACAAAGAAATCGGGAGGACTACCGAATGAAAGCATCAGCTTCGACCCACGCACCTCAAACGACTCGCGGGGAATCAATATTTCGTTAGGGAATAGAAGCTGGAACCCTGCCAGGCTCGCGTCGATCGGGCTCGCATACCAGTCCAAATATCGCTTTCATCAATTTCTACCCGCTGACCGACGTGGCGTATCTCCATTCGAAAATACATTTCCTAGCGATAAACTAATTGTATCTGATCCGACCAAGGAGCTCCGCAGTCCGAAAGGAGTCCTAAGTTATAACTTATTCTCCTACCCGCAGATTGCATCGAAGCGGGACCCGGAACTCGAGGGACAAATTCTTAGCTGGATAGAAGACGTAGTAGGCGAGAAATCGCCACACGGATCCTACGAGGAGGTGCTAAGAGACGGCATCATTCTGTGCAAGTGCGGCGATTCCGCTGGCTGGGCTAAGATTTCTGTCTGAATTTCTATCGCTCCGATCTGTACGTCGAGTTGGATGCTAATAATTTTCTCTCCCGCTCAGATTGATGAACGCGATCAGTCCTGGGAGCATAAAGAAGTACCACACATCGGGAACGCACTTCAAAAAGATGGAAAATCTCACCAAGTTCACCATCGCGTGTAAGGAGTACGGCGTCGATGAAGCTGACTTATTCCAATCGGTAGACTTGTGGGAGAGACGGAACATACCTCAGGTCTCTCAATGCATTTTGGCGTTGGGTCGAACGGTGAGTTATAATTTCCTTGACTTTTAGCATACATCCGGCTATCCCTCCCATAGCTCCCCCTCACCCCTACCCGAGAGATTCTCTCGGATCCCTCCGATCATTGCAGCCGAATGAGGTGAGTCTCGCCTCAGCACCGTATCAGCGGACATGCCTCTAGAAGTTAGATGCCTGAATGTAACTCGTTATTGTTCGGCAGTGTTATTCGCACCAGGAGTACGCTGGTCCTTGTCTCGGGCCGAGGCCCGCAGATCGACAAGTGAGGCAATTCACTCGAGAGCAGTTACGGGCCGGGCAGTCTACAATCAACCTGCAGTATGGAACGAACAAAGGAGCGACTCAATCAGGACAGAACTTCGGCCTGACGCGACACATGTGATCGAACCCAGGTGGAATGATGATTCGAGTTACGTCATGAATTCATCATTGGGCTCTCTCGCTTGTGGGAAGCGATCGTCTCCCGGAAAATATTCGTCTGGTATCCTTGTACAATGGATGTAAATAAAAGTGCCGAGTCACTTGAGCGCAGGGGCGGTTCGCATTTGATTATCATCATTCCTCGGTCTTGTCGTATATTCCGCTCGTCGCTACGCGAGAGGGGATACCGCCAATCCGGGAGACCGGGGGTATATTAATCCTATCCCAACTCTCGATATCGCGGAGAGCTCCCGATCGGGCGAGACAGGATCTTGACCCCTCTGATCTTCGGCCCGCAAATATTCAAATTTCGACTAAGCGACTCAGATCGATCAGTTCTTATCATGAGCATGGGAATGGATTCGTGGGTTGGCGAGGAATCAGGGCCCTGTTGAAACTGGCGGTTTTGGGCTCGGTCGCCTGCCAAGGCATCGATACCGCCTGGAGAGCGCCTACCTGACCGTAGATTCGAATAGATTTTCTCCAAGCAGTTGAGAAATCTCGTACAAGAATTCGAATAAGGGATCCGCTAACAAGTCACGGTGCAGTGTTAGAAGAGAATCAAAAATCATTCTCCAGAGATGAGATTCGGTAAGGGGACCAGGCGAATAATGAAGCTCGTTGTGAGAGAAGTCCATGATTCGTCGCGTGTCCCTCCTGTCCCTTACAAAGCCATCTACATGAAAATCATATCGTGACTGCGAGGCTCTCATATGAGGCGCTTTCGGAACGTGACTGCTAAGGCGCTTTCGAAACTGAAAAGGAGAGGACAGATGCTTTGATTCGATCGAGAAGGGGGAGACAGTGCTGGGACCAGGTCCGACAGTTTGAAGATCATCGGTCTCTCTCCGCAGAGTCATGGGACTCTGGGATGGAGACCGATGGCTCCATCATGGGATGGAGCTCTGAACTGAGAGGATTTTCGAATGGTCAGCACATTTGTCATCAGTAGTGCCGAACGTTCATAGACGCCGACGCGACGACGCAGCGGCGCCGCATAGGCGAACGTTTGCAGTCGAGAACGATGTGCCCTTCCCCGATTCAGGTTTACCGTCGTCTCGCATTTCCGCTCAAGCCCACGATGAGTCATCTCGGGCGGCGTGGGTACCCTCTGATGGGAGGAGTTTGGAGAGCAAACCTGGGGTCCGATTCTGATGCACGTCTTCCTTGAGACAATCGAACAGCGACAATCGAAGTACCATGCACCGGATCGTGAAGGAAACCCGAAACCGCGGAAAGAATCCTCCGCTCCCATCACCCCCGGGCAGCACACCCAGAAATTTTCTTCCCATAAGTCAACTCCTGGACGACAAAAATATTTATATACCCTCAGCGTCTAAAGACGGTAGCAATGCAATTCTGAGGAAAAGCAGAGCGATTCCCCGCTCGCTCAATCAGACGTGAAGTTTCCCGCCGCTAATGAAAGTGGAGCAAGGCGTTGAGGCGAGCTTTGGATTCGATGGAACGGGCCCACGTGGCTCACCGTGAGGAGACGAAACGGGAACAATGTTGGCAGGCCAACATCCTGGCAGGAGTACCAAGTTGAATGATTATCAATGTCTGCAAAAAACGACCTGAAACCCGGATCGAGGAACTTCGCCTTATGAGCAGTCAGTCACTGGAGAACCAGACTCTTCGGTGAACGCAACTCAGCTTCGTCGCTGGAGACTGGCACGGACCCCAATCGAAACACTGAAGGGCCTAAGCTCAGAATCGGCACCCCGCATGTCAGGTCCGACTAGCGGAAAATCAGTTTTTTCTTCCGGGTTTCTGGCTCCCAGACTGCGAAGCCATGAGTAGGCTTTGCGACCGCGGTTAATAACCGCAAATGCGGTTTTTCTTCAACATGGGACTCTATGGGGGACAGCGAATAACCGCAGTCGATAACCGCGGTTTTCCATGAAAGCGCTTTTTCGCGAAGCCTAGCCAAGAGTGCAAAAATCCATCTGTGCTCCCGAGGAGATGGACAGACATCCAAATGTGACGCTTCTTCATCGCTCCTTGAGACTCCTCGCACCAGAACTACTCTCGCCTCGCGTCCACTGCATCGAGAGCGATTCGAGCTAGAATCCTAAGAGCGTGACGTCTCTACTGAACAATACTCTTTAGGGGGGTCCATGAAGCCCTCGAAAACCCAACTCTCACGCACGCGGACATTCCGCGGATTTGACCGAAAAACGGACGATCCAGTTCATACCCGACGTGTCCGGTGGAATCGCGGCTCGATCCGCGCCTCATGAGGGTTCCAAAGAAGGAAATTTAGAGAAGCCGACCGAGAAGATGGGGAAGAACCTAAAGCTGGCGGAATCCGGCGAACTCCTCTGGCAGTCATCAATGCTCAGCTGAAGATGTCATCAGATCGCAGGCATATTGCCGTCGACGTCGAGTCTATCATTCTTCGTGCCGGCTTGTCCCAATTTTTAGACTCCGCCACCCGGAAATCCCGAGTCTGAAAAATATCTTCCCGGATCTTGAAGCCCGTAAGAGGGAGACGAATTTTAGAATGTCGGCATACATATATGACGATGTTTGGTCCTTCGGCGAAGTAAACTGTCTTCAGTCTATGATGTGGATTACAGCCATGCCTCCACCATGCGCTTCGATATCGCGGCGATACCCATGGAAGCGGGTGATATCTGATGAGTAGAATTATAGGAGTCAATAACGGACCGTGTCGGAGTGCCATCCGGAATCCCTGGTTTTCTAATGCGGTCAACGATATGCCGCTTCTCGCGGGGATTTCTCCCAAAAAAATCCTGTTTCATTGAATGCAATACTCCAAGATGCCGCCTTCAGAAGTCCTCGGTGATACGCCCCGCACACACCGATCCACGGTGCTAGGCATCGATCGGAACAAGGTCGTCTCATTCCTAGAACGGAGCTGAAGGGCTCATATAGAGGAATCGCCCGTGGTTTCATTCCAGAAAACAATGATTTACTCAGAAAGAGATACACATTGCCATCGCAGTCGGCACAGTCTGAAATTGAATCTCAAAATGTTGAAGATAGAGCCGAGCGTCGCATCGAGCGAAAGCATCGCATACAAGCATAGAGGTACAAGCTGAATCAAGGTCTCAAAATAACTTTACTCGCAGACAGAGTGTGCATTCAAGCTGGGGCAATCGGGTTTGTCGGTCGCATGGGACGAAAGACGCTCGTGAGCTTGCTCGGAATACGGGGAAGCGACTCATTGTCAGCTGATTTCGGTTTGAGTCATTGAATGACGAATGATTCGAAAAACTGGATTTTATTGTGTCAAAGTTAGATACGACTTCCATGTCACACAACGGAGGATGTACTACTCTAGACTCTAAACAATGGAGAAGGGTAGGACATGAGAGAGGGCAAGGAGTAAGACGGAGAGGGCTCACAGGTCCGAAGCCGGTTTCGGTAGCGAGCTCAGAGGATTGTCGTCTTTCGCGCACTCGCATGTGCAAGCTCGCGGTTCTCCCCACCCATGTTTTGGCAAATCCAAGCCGCAGTCGAAGATTCTGGCCGCAGTGGCCGACTTCGCTCTCCGACGTAAGATAAGGGAACCGAGTGATTCGATTGTTCGATCTTAGAGCGACTCGTTCATGGGTACTTCTCGAAGCCCTGCCGCCAAAATTAGGATTACTCTTCGAACGGATGTTCCCCTTCTTGGAGGGGAGAGCTCCATTCACCAAAGTCCGTATGCTTGCTACTTCCGAAGCAAACCGTCCTCCCATGCGTGGACGGTGGACTGAACTCGACAGTGACTTCGGGAATTCTGATTCGACGAAAATCGACTTTCCTCTATCAGTCATGAAATATGAACATTCGGCCTGTGTTACACGTGATCCACCAGTTGCTGGTCGCATTCAAGATGTTCGGGGCCGCATCGGGGGCTGAATCTGCGAAGACAGAGCTCGCACTGAGAGCGGTGTTGCTGAGTTCACATGATCCTGTGCTTCCACGCGCCGGTCGGCTCCGATGATGTTGTCGCTGATCGGGAACAGTTCCAGTGGAGCGTATGGATTATCTGTTCCATCCGATGGACCTCCTCCTGAATACATGGATCCCTATGAGGACTTTACTCAGATATCTACCGTTTGGCTCAGCTTCGTTTCTGCATTTGTGATCATATGGATATTAGCTCTAAGTGGTAAGCAGTCGATTGATCGGTCAGATTATTGTTATTATTATCGTCCTCATAGGCCAAAAGAGCGCACGGCTATCGTGCATTGAGTGTGCGTGGGCGATTACTGTTCCTCCGCGCGGGCAATTCGACCACCTTGACCTTTTGTTTGGGCAAATAGCTCATCGGAAGGGGTACGTCCTACGCCATCAACGGAATGGCTGTCATCTCTCTCTCGGCCGGTGAAAGCTCACCTGTCGCCCGACCTCTTGCGTAGAGCCTTCGGGTTGGTCTCGATCATGTTCTAGGCGCTCTTCTACATCGCGAGGAATATATACACGGGACGCCTGTATCCAAGAGAAAAAAATCGTGAGAAAAGAAGTCCCGCGATGTTGACGACGCGCACTTCGATCGAAAGAACAGCTGCCCGCTGATTCTAGCATACGTGTGATCGGGCGATGGAGACGCATCAGATGCTCGTGCTCTATTCTGGCTGTGGGGAGCTGTCAAGGTCGGCAAAACATCAGGGATAGGAGGGGGTCGGAGAACCCATCCGACAAGCTGACTCTGTGTTTGTCACCAGGTAACGCCATGGTCATCTACACCGTGTGGAGTAATCGTCGAATGCATACAGTGGTCAACTATTACATCGTCAATCTCGCAGTCTGTGATTTTGCTGTCGGAGCGTTTGTTCTGCCAATGAAACTCTTGGAACTGGCTACCCCTGCAACGCTCTCTTTCATGACGGATGAATTGTGTACAGCTATGTTGTATCTGCAAACGATTGTTGTGTTCGCCAGCGTTCTCACCCTCGTGGCTACCTGTCTTGAAAGGTAAGCTCCTCGATCAGGCTCACGGATGATTCTGAGGGAGAGATCCCAGAGCCGGCCTTCTGGCTACTGGCTACTCGATGTCTCACTAAGACCTCGAAGAGGAAAAGAATGAGAAGACTATCATCTACTGATATTCACACCTACATGGAACGATATCCGACATCTCGACGAGGTTCGTCGTCTTCCTCGCAGTTTTGAGTTTTCGCAAGAGCCTTCGAAGATACACTCCCCTGCTTCGGGACGAGCGTTTCGGCGGGAGTTACTATATGTACAGTACCATAGCTTCGTCCAGCTGGTACTTTCCGTCGGTTGCTTTTCCCCCGCTTGACCTTCTCCCTCCCCTCCCGCGCCGTGATGCACGGTCCGTAGGGAGTATATGCGCCAGGCGATTCGGGACGAGGGAAATAGATGATAGATACGATTGCAAAATATTTGCGAAGTTGAGATCTGGCGAGTTTCCTACCGGACCAAGGGGTGCATTCTCCAGTCATAAGTGTTCGAGTACTGGCTCAAGGCTCCGCGGATGAGAGGGAGCCAGAAAAGCCCCTCGTAATTAGAATCCCTCCTAATCGACTGAACGTTGCAGGTATTTCGCCATCTGTGACCCGCTCCTGAGCCGGATGCAATTGCAGTCCAAGCGACGCGCGAAAAAGATACTTTTTGTGGTGTGGACGGCTCCCTGTATTGTGGCATCTCCGTTTTTGTATCCACTTTCTAGAGCAGACACCGACACCTTGGTTTCTGACCTCGGATCCATCACCCGTACAACATGCATGATAACCATCAAAGAGCCGTTTCGTCAGGGCTACTACACCTTCCTATTCTTCACCATTTACCTTCTGCCTTTAACGTTCATTGGTGAGTGTCATGCACAACCGGAAAACGAAGTCCCGATTGGATCTGGAGAACCAATCGTGTTTGTCACACAATTGGCTGTTTTACCTAGAGGCTCAAATGGATCGCGCCCACCCTCTCATCGGATATGGCGCATTTTAGAGGATCCGGCACGAATTCACTCCCTACAGGCTGAGGTAACATCCAAGGCGTGCGCGCCCCCTAATTCATCAATTTTCAACGGAATCGAAGAGCGTCCGAAGGAATTCTAAATCCAGCGACCGGCTGAGTTTGTGCTGCACACATGAGCGATGAATTTTACTTCGCTCTTCTCCGCGCACCGCCTAGATTCGGCCGCATCTCAGTATCCACATTGCTTTCGATGCGTCGACCGAGCATCGAGGTTTCCCTCCGAATGAGCTTTATAGCTCTCGGTGCTGCTGCAGACTGGTGCTCTCGGAAACGCTGTTTAAGGATGCCTTACTCTATAACCAGAACACATCGCTCGCCAGCCTCTATCCACCATGCGATGTATGCGTGGTCCGACCTGCGCCTCGCCTTCCTTGCGACACAAGGAAAAATCTTAGTTCGAGTCGCATTTCTGCGAGCCCAAATTATTCTAAGTGACAGCGATAGCGCATGTACTCAAAAAGTATCCATCTCAGTCGGTCAAGGCATCCGGATGGGGAGCCATCATATCATGGTTCTCGGTTGTTTCTCATGAGGCAGAGCCCCAGAATACCCAGGACGGACGCGTGACATAGGACGTCTATCGTCGGGCACCTTATACTATCAGAATGTATGTGCATATAGGCGTGGATGTGCGTATATCAACGAATTATCATTACTATGCATACATATGTAGTACTTACATCCCGAAGTCCTGCCTATGGGGGACTCTCCAGATGGAGGACTGCTACATTCATGTTCAAGGGATCGAAGTTCCCCCAACATCCGAGCTCTGGGGAACGGGGGATCCCTCTTCGGAGGGACTTCGGTTGTACATTTTGTAGCGTGACATTAGAAACGGATGGCGCTACGAGCGCCCCTTAATTCGGCCATGCTACCGATTCTGAACGTCCTCCTTCGAGGGGTCGTTGCGGACATGCCCGCAGCGGGCAGCAGGAGTTGACGGCGTGCGGAGCACTGCCTGACAAAACTCCGACAGATGTTTCGGCCTGAGAGGGACGCGTAATGACACCTTTTGCCTCGGCGCTCTCTTGCAAGTCTCAGAGCCTTCCTCAGCGACCGATGGCCTCTATTGATCGTCGTGCCACCTTTGGCCGCCTGAGCGGCGACCCCGAGGAATTACGGGCACGGATGACTCTGAGGGCACCTTTCTGCGGATAGGTGTCCTTCGAAACCGACAAATCAGGCGATTCTTCTTAGTATACTCACCCACACGACGACGAAGGCGTTTACCAAGATCATCGCGTTCCGGTACGCGGCGTTCCATACCCCGGATCCCGAGATGCTCCAGATCTCCATCATCCAGAATACACCATATCATGACCTCCTCTATCAGAGAACCAGGATCAGACAAGCGATGATGATGTATTTGGAACTAGCTGCGGCTTCCATAGAAACAGATGGCGCAACGAGTGCGGCTTCAATATACATATCCTACGGCACTTCCTTATGGATGACACTCCATGCGATCAGATTACGAAGGATTGCGGCCGACATCGGATCTCTGCCACGGAATTCTTCGCCGCTCCATTCTTCTGCTCCAAGCTGTGACCTTGTGGCCCTATTCTTTGGATCTAAGGCTGACGAACGAGTATAATTAAGTGATCCGGAAGCGAGACTCGTGATGGTGACTCTTCCGACAACCACGATGGAGTCCGCGAGTTCGGGAGACCTCCTTTCTTCATGGAGTGCTAAAAAGTATGTGGACAGCTACGAGCTCGCTTGGTGTCGCTCCGATTGGGGTTGTCAGATGGCTACTCCGGCCGACGATTCGGGCTGACTGGGACTTACTCTGCCCCTTCGAGCGGGACTCACGACGAGCATAAGTCTCATTGTCAACCCGCAGGCGATTAGAGCCTGCTGGTGGGTCTATTTACTGGCCTGTGTCTAATTTATAGACTCAAGCAGTAAGATGCAATGCGAGTGACGAGATCTCCCTCGTAGAGGAAAGTCTCGATATGAGCATAGGGAGGCTCTGTCACCAAACGATCTGGGTATCACTGAATAGCTCGAGCTTAGTTTGGTTGAGGGTCAGCGAACTTAATAAATTCGAGTCAAGCTTCTCGGGTCTCCCTCGGCGCCGGCGAACTGGACGGGGGAACCCCTCTCCGGTCAGACAGGTTGGAGAGTGGTTTCTCCGGACGCGACAGGGAACGTCGGCGTAACAGGAGCGACAGGGACTCGAGAAGAGACCAGTCTTCTGCTCTGCGAGATCTTTTCGAGAGTCGAATTGTCTCACAACCCGCGTGGTCCCCGCTATGGTCACAACTCCCCGAAACCGGTAGACCAAGACATCGAAAATTCCATTCGCGTAACGTCAGCTGCTCAGCCTCTTCCATCGACTTCATCTGCAGGCTCATTTCTGAGCCCTGTTAATAAGCTGGCTACTGGAGTAGCATCTTCGACGTTCATCGTCGACTCCTTTCTATGGATCCCTCACCGAATCAGGAGTTCCCCTCTGAACTCTCACGCCTGTTTAGAGGAAAGGCTCCTCAATGCATCGATCTCTCGGCTCCCCATGATCGACGGATGGTTTGCCATGGGATTTTGTAAGGAAAGTCCGAGATTGTATGCTCATCGGAACGACCCAAGTCTGGAGAACCTAACTTCAGCGTTCTCGATACCAAAACAGTTCGTGGAGGATCATGTTCATGAGGATCTGAGCGTTCCTCAGACCAGGAGGGGGGGAACGGAATCCATCGAGCCGATCCAATTGACTTCCTCGCCTGATGTGTATCGAAGTTTCCGTATGTCTGAGCAGATCTCCGACTTACGAGTCTCCGCCCGTGACTTCTGTGGACTTGGAGATGTGGGCGGAATCAATCATCACGACAGCATCCAGTGCGATTCATCATTAGAGTTCCCTAATTCCGAACATACCATATGTATCAAATCGCTTGGAGCGGATCGACGAGGGAATCGCCTCTGATGAGTCCACCCTGTCGCCGTAAGATGTGGGAAACGTCAAAATGAGGATACTGAAATCGTATCTACCCTTATACGAGGTCATTCCTCCAGCCTAAGCGTCATCCTTGTCGGTGACTCGCTTAGCCGGAAAACTAAAAGGTCCAGAATCCAGGATCTCCCATCATGATCCGATTGCCTGCCAGCTTCGCATTGAGCGCTCCCCAAAAAAATCGATAGAAAGGATAAAACACCTAGAGACGGGGAGCATCGTCAGCAGGCTGTCGGGAATGTTTTGCCTTTTTTGTCGGTTCACTGAGGCCTCCGACGCGACGGTGGGAGTGATCACGGCCGCTGATGTTCGCAATACGAGCCTCGAAGAGGTCCTCCATCAAAGTGACGCCAGATCTTCACGACACAAGAATTATATCGCTGTTTGCTGCAGAGTCGTTCTCTCCTAAGCAATGCCGCTCAATGGCATCCAGCCTCCGTCCTCCCTCGACTCCGTTCCTGCCCGCGCGAAATGGTACTTCATTAGTTTTTTAATTCCATTGGTTACATCAAGGGCCGCCGAGGTCAGGCCGGCGGTCGGGACCCGGAGGACACGACCCGACAAATAGGATTTGCACCATGCCAGAGAGTGATCGTGATCAGTGAAAATCAACAGCGAGGGAAGAGCGTCAATCCGAGGAACCGAAAGCCTCTGCCGGATTCATTGAAGGCACTACGACGCTGAAAAACCTACTCGAAGCATCCAAGATGAATTGTTTCATCTGCAGCAGGACACTTCCAGTGGAGCACTGTGGGATAAAGCAATGAAGCCACATTGGTGAACAGAAAGACTTACAGCGCGGGAGAGGAATGGCAACAATTGGGACGAAGCACATTTTTCGGACAACTCGGCGAGGAAAGGGGTTAGGCTGATAGGTCGGTGATTGCTAGGATCGTAGGCGTTCTCCTCACCCCTCAGAAGCGGAACGACCTGGGCGTGCTTGGAGGCAAAGAGAAATGTTGTGGAGATTGAGGAGAGATCGTGGATGAATGCAATTGGGACAGAGAGAGTTGGTGATGCAACACCGCGGACCCTGGAGGGAGATATCCGTGAGAGAGCTGGAGTCCGTGACCTTGAGCCCGACGAAAACAGCTGCGAGAGAGATTGGATCAATATAAGCGATTCCGAATGTCGTTCAATGGGTCCAACGCTCCGATAAGGGACATGCCTGAACAAAGCTGGCTCTGATCGAGGCGACGAACTATGCCAAATGATCGAGGGTTGCCAGCGCGTAGGTAGAAGATCCAGAGCATAAGTAGGACAGCATTCCGAGGCGGGCGGACCGCCCACGGGATACATAAGCCTCCATACATGTCGACTAGAGCAGCCTATATTGGTGATAATTCAGCGCGGGCGATGGAGATGAGTTCACGGTATGGCTCGATTCTGTCATATAAGCGCCGGCTCTCAGCGAGACAGTTCAGGCAGAAGAATCAGTAGTAACCGCTTTCGTGGAGCCTATCCCGGATCTGAGCAAGGGATCCCGTGTGTCATGCCCGGTAACGGCGTTGAGTGGAGACTCTCTCAAAACATTCATCATAGATATCGAACGCCACGGGGATGAAGTCACTTCGACAGCACGGAATGAGCAGAGAATGCTCCGATCCATAAGAGAAGGTTTAGCGAAACATCGAAGTGATGAGCACCGAAAATGGGTCTAGAAGGAGGCACAAGCGAGCTGATACAAGGGACAGACAATATCGTGATCCGAGAACTCCGATGCAGCCAGGCACTGATACGTCCTCCGCCGTCACCGGACTGTCATTAGCCATGGGACATGATCCAAGCATGTGGAGAACGAGGAACGGGTGACGAGGCGATGACATGCACTGAGGTAGAGGGGGTGCAAAACATCCGAGATAGCTGGCATTCTGTGAGAATTCGAGCATAAGGAAGTTGGAAGCCTTCCCCGAGGAATTGAGAGAGATGAGTGGGTGGACTGACGGCATGCGAGATGTTGCTGGAGGCTACAGTGTATGCCAGCATGCCTGAAAGAATGATTCAGGTGAGCGAATATCGCCTGGACACTCTCATCCTCCGTATTGGCGGTCTTCTTTGTCTTCCATCCGAATCGAACTCGGAATTAACATAGGAACTCTGCCATGGGGAGAATAGCGGCACACGGAATCATGAGAGAGCTCGCCACCCTAGTAAAAGTCTCGACTCGTGATTACATGATGGATTCTCACGGGAAATTCTGAATCTCTGAGAATATAGTACTTTCAAATGGTAATCGATAATTCTCTTGAGCTCAGGGAAGATTAGGAGACGATTCCGCGGCATGGATCGGGAATATTTTACGATACGGGGCGTATGAGGCGAGGGGAAGGCTGATCCCAGACCCAAACCACCGAGTGGCAGAATGATCTGAGGAAATGAACTCCGTTAAGGGGAGTATGCATCAAACCCTGACTGAGAGAGAGCCCCGCGAGCATTTGCCGACCACAAACGACTATGAGCAGCGGGTCAAAAGTTTTTCGGGGAAACTCGAAGATGTCACAGTTTCCTTGAATCCGATGGAAGGCGGAATAGTTCCACAATAAAGTCTAACTGGTGCGGGAAGCGTTACCACAACACTCTCCCTTTCTCTTCGCCGGGAAAGTGTCGGAAAAGCTCCATCATTACAGCGAACATCAATTCCGACAAATTTTTCCGTTTCCGCAGGTCGGTTGTCCGTTGAGGTTTGACAGCGATTGTGATTGCGTACACATCTGGGGGAGTGCTAGCCACATATTCTAGATAGTCAGTAGGTAGAGTGCTCTCCAAGGACCCGAAGATGATGACTCATTCTTCTTCGGTGAAGAAAGCTATTTTCCGCCCTCGAGACGTGGGACGTGACTTGGCAGACGCTCCCACAAGCTGATGTCGTGGGTACTATCAGCCTTGAAATTTTGAGTGATACAATCATGAAAGGGGCCGGATGAGCAGGCCGCGCTTTGCTCTGAGACAGGCCATGGAATAAGGGGATTAATATTCTGGGCGGTTCGAATTATAGATTCAGCAGTTTCTCGATCGGGCAGTTAAGAAAATGATTTCGGGCAGAAATTTCACAACTTCGGCAGTTTTATTACTTAGGACTAGCAGTCTTTTCTTCAATTCGTACAAGTTTATTTTACAAAGCTGGCAGTTATTCACGAGGAGTCGGGCAGTCTTCGACAACGAGACTGGCAGTTAGATATGCAAGGAGAGAAGCTCATACTTCTTCTACCCTAGTCGACGAGGAGAGCGCGAGTTGCCCTCTTCGGTCTACCTGGCTTCCGTTTCTGACCCAGAGGAATCTGCTTAGCTTCGGGTGGCGGGCGGACTAGCTGCCGACGAATAGCCATACCAGAGCGTGCTTGCATTTGTATTCCTTGAGAAAGCATGGACAGGAGCAGCGCGCCTCCTTCCACTCCTCACCTGTCATTCTAACGACCCAGGCCGAGGAAGCATGCCTCTGGAAGTTGTCGAAACTCCCCCATTCGCTCTCTCTGGCGGGGAATTCAAAGTCGAAACCCCTCCCCTAACGCAAAAATTACCGCTGATCCAATAAGGAAGACTGCCACTCGAATAAAGCTGCCTGCTCCCTCCTTGGAGAAGAAGCACAAAGCGAGTTGAAGTCTGCCCCTGCTTAAAGAGAACTGCCCTTCTTCTAATCATCGCCGCCGATTCTATACTGCCGCTTGGAAAGCTGCCAAGTCTATAAATTAGTTGGCAAGTCGGTTAAATAACTGCTGATCGATATCAGAAGATCAGCCGAAATATTTAAAAAAATCTGCCGGTTAAAATACAAGCCATGGAATAACTGCTCGTGCAGGTCTCCGATTAGTGCCCCTCGAGGTTCACCCGCCTCTTCTCGCCCGAGGATTATGGTCGATGCGAGGCCTAGCCGTATGAGCTTTGTCTGAGCAATGCTCGGCATCGTTCGAACATAAATCAGAAATGACTCATGCATTCAGATCACAGAGAATATCGTCTCTGTTCTGGGTGCGGAATCCCGAGTGTCGATGAATGAATGCCACCGTCCTATGATCCCAATGAATCAATCAGGAATCCGGAATGTCGCAGTCGCGCACCCGCAGGCCGTTGAATGCCACCAAGTCGAAGCCTTCCGGATGACGACTCTCTGGTCAGAGGAGCATGTAATGAGCTGATGCGAGAAGCGATCGACGACTGGATCAGAGATTCTGTTCTCAACTCCATGATGGTCTACACACAGGAGCGGGGCGATCCGGAGGGTTTCGGAATCGAGAACTGAGAGCTCTTCGGATATCTCAGCCAGTAGCGTATCAAGGCCGACGACGGGGGGGGGCGGGACCGCCCCGGGCCGCACTTCCTACGGAGCTTTTAGGGGCGGCACTTCGGGGTTCTGCATCCAAAAAAAACGGAGTGTTTTCGAGGAAAAAGTATCTGGCGGGGGGCGGCATTTTCGTCGAGCACGGTGAAAAAACGGAAAATTTCGAATCACCGCCCCGGGCGGCACTCCGCTCGCTACGCCACTGATCTCAGCCTACGAGGGATTCGCGCTCCGATTTCGAGCTCTCGCAACAGCTGAACACAGACAGCAGCGAATGATGCACATCAGCCGTAGCCGAGAGTATTTACAATCGCGCGGCTTCGATGTAGGGTTCAGAATACAGCGATGGCCGTGCCCGAATCCCACGTGGCTAAGGTCTTGCTGCAGGACAGGTGTCGGCGCAAACATACGGAAACTCTTGATTTGAGTGAATACAATGTGCTTCCCCTGGAGAGCCGGAGCCCAGAGTTTCGCATTGCATCCAAAGTCTCTACATTAGGGGTCTTCATTGGCTGCCGAATCGGCTCCGAAAGGACTCAGACTGACGTTCCGGAGCTCCTCGGCGTGGAATCATCCGCGACGACCAGATGAAAGGGAGAGGGGGAGTTTATGAAGAATTTCTGGGCTAACTCGCCCCGAGAAGTACGCTGAGGTAAACTTTCAGGAGCGAAATTTCTCAGGTAGATAAGTTGTAGGCACATAGAATCGAATTTCAAAACTTAGACTTCAGGAAGTGTTGCCCCGGACTGCGCGCGCGAAGCCGACGTTTTCTTTGATTCCGTCGAGCTTAAGTGTTTAAAGTAGGGAGGCATGATGGCGAAAGACCCCTCTCACGTCAGTCATGATTCATGATATCGCTGGAACTCCCGATGCCGACGCTAGGAGTAAACCAAAAAATAGTCCCTGCGAAATCATGAGCCGTATTACTCACAACTTTGTTTTCGAGGACTCCGTCGATGTCGCATCGCGCCGTGAGACCGGCATGAAGATAATGAGTTATCATCGATTGTGGGTGAATGATTCTCATCAAAATCGTAGCTAGCAGTATGCCTATCTCATGGAAGGGTCGTGTGACGTATTCAGATTCAGAGTCGGCAAGCCTCGGATTCTCTAGCTTTAGGTATTTTGAGATGTTGTTTTCACTCGATGACCGAAGGTATCGGAGGTTGATTGAAGGCATGGCATCCTGAGTCAGCCTCATCCAATCGAAGGATCATAGGCTTGACCCCAATAGGATACACGAAACACCCGATCTCGTGACGCAGCGCGTCGATCAGCAATTCAGCCCGGTGCTTGCTCTGTCGTAGGGATCAAGTTACGGGGGTATCATCAACTTTCAAAGTTGGTTCCCCGCTACGGTAGTCATGACTCATGACGTCGAACTCAGGAGTTACTCACTTCTTCCTCGAGCATTGAGCAGTGTGCTCCGCATACCGCGGCTCCACAATACATAGTTCACTGAAGTGAAAATCTGACGGGCGATTGCAAGCTTTGAAGGTCTGTTGAGAAGATCAGACAATATGCCGGTGAACTCCACCATGCTCTAACTCTGCTTCATCGTCTACAGTTGGCAGCCAATCAGCCTCACATGATTTCATTGTTGTTAGCGATGGAACCTGATAGAGCCATCGGCATTTTGAAACAAGTCGAATTTCAGCGTGAAGCGGTGACATCAATAATTATTAGAATTAAAATTCAACCCCGATTCTACATACTCCGATCTTCTGCTGCCTCTAGGCCACTTGAGCTTGATGAGGGTTATTTAAATCAATTCGCACTCAAGTCAGCGATTCCGCTTCTCGAGGATGGAATATCCTCATCGACTTCTTGAAACTCGGGAGGCATTCCAATCTTGTCAACATTTCGATCCACGATTACGACACGAGCAGCTGAAATGTCCCTCGAAACACTACCCCTTCCGGACGTGGGAATGACGGTCGCATTACCTTGCAGCGGGGAACGAGAACCCCTGTAGACATGTATGAAGCTTGTGTGCGAGCAAGAACGCACCAGTGAGCCCGACTGTATCCCCGTTCTCGTCACTTCGGAGAGGTCGAGGCTCCTCGGAAGAGAATCGCCGCTAGTACGTTTCCTTTGAGCTTTTGCGACTGCTAATGCGCGGCTGCTCGCCCTCGACAATCCAAAGTTGCGTATGTTTCTTATCTTTCCATGCTTTTTAATCCATGCTCTGAAGAGCTTATAGAACCACTATGTGGAGCTAGAAAAGAAATGAGAAATCGTCCCTCATTGAATGCACTGTTCTGTGAAGCACGAACTTTGAAACGGTGTGCGATGCGATCCTGACGGTTTCGTAGAAATACGGAATTCCTCCTCCGATCGTCAGTCTCTTCCTTGCGGACGATGCCGCGTACACGAACGGAGCTTGGAAAGATTAATTTGAACCCATCTTCCTGAATATTGCCATGTGACTCCCACGGAGCTTGGAAAGATTAATTTGAACCCATCTTCCTGAATATTGCCATGTGACTCCCACGGCTAATCTCTCGAGCTTCATTTGTGAACATTGTGCGAGCAGAAAAAGAGCTTCCACGACCTGCCTTGCCCGGGATGGAAGGTTTAGACAGCTTCTGAGGTACAAAGGGAAAATTGAAGAGCTTCCTTCAGTTCCGGTCGTCGCGAGACGAGTAGTTGGTTCCGAGCAGGGCCCTTCGGGGCAGAGCATCTTCAGGATTACTATGAGTTTTCCGCGGAAGAAGCTGGAGGCAAGACGAGCAGTTCGCTCTCAGAAAGTAGAAACCTGTACACGGATCCCTCCGATCGGAGATGCATGAGCCGGTTCCGACACGGAAGGTGTCGCGAATCATAGGGTTAGCGGTATTCCCGTGGTGCTTAGAAAATCAAGCGCTGTGGTGAGCTCGTCACACTCTCATACGCGGGTCTCATTTATAAAAATTCTCGCCTGATATCGGAAGCAGTCCAACGGTACTTCGGTTCAAGATCAGTGTCCAAGTTGAACTTGCGTCGATGATTCGCTTCAACGTAGATTGAAATGGATGCGTCTCGGCTGCGACGCTGTTGGAGTCCGCCCTCTCTCTTTCCCGGTAAAGCAGTGAGCTCTGGATCGAGAGCATCGCGGGCAGGAGCAAAGTCCCGGCTCCGTATCTCCTCCGATAGGGTTTCGGGATAGGAGTTCATTCTAACATAGCACGACTCATTTGGATTAAGTCTTCACATCCCACGCTGAGGCGAATGGAAAAGGGCTGCTCCGAATCAGGGGTAGTCTGAAGGGATCTTATAGGGCTAGGGGCATCGTCCACAGTCGATTTGTCGATACATCTGTCGACGTGGATCGATGAGCTCGATGGTAAATCAATTACCTTCCGTGGAGCGCTCCCTCTGAAACAGCAGAGAGCCCTTGACAGCCGGATTGATGAAGTCTGAATCGACATTTAGAGAAAGAAAAGACCCCTCAGAGCTCCACATTCAGGGGATCTCCGATCAGACAGGAATCTGTCGTCGACTTCGTCTAACTCACCTCGGCGGGTGCCGATTCGCGAATGATTTCCTCACGTCCAAAATCACGGAAGCGTTGCTCTACTCGTATCATTTTGCGAGAGGTCCTAGCCAGGAAGAGACACTACATAGCGTCGACCCTGAATGCCAAAAAAGCGAGTTTCGGCAAGCACGGATTCCTGATTTGAATCAAGATGTCGAGTTCATGGTTTGATAGTGTCGCTGCGTCTGCGTCCGCAACCGTATCATGGCAATTGAGCGCAATCAACTAGAATGTCGGAGCAGAGGGTTGTCCTATGGCGTGCCGGGGAGTCTCCATCGTTCGGTTTATGAAACTAGTATGACGACTGTCGCACCGAGAAATCTCCAAGATTTGGGTGCCAAATATGCGCGCTCTCAATCCCAGACCAGGAGGAGGAAGTCCGCGTCAATTAAAAGAGCGCATCGAATCTGATCAACCACTTGGAGAAAAACCACACCTATGCAGGAGCAATGGCCTCCGAAGATTATCATTATTGGCTGGAGAAGCAAAGAATTGCTTCCGTGCAAGATAAACACTCCATAGCAAGAAGGTCAGACGCGTCTCCGGAAGAGCGCGCGGTTCCCCTGCGAGAAGGCCTTGGCGGTCTGTTCATAGACATCATAGCGCAGGCGATGATTACCCTGCGGTTCGTCGAGGACCCTGTTCTCAGGATGATGGTGAACTTTCTCAACCTCCAGCGCTCGGAGCTGACGCTGATGAGGCGACGCACCTTGGGCCTCAGAGTCACCGGAATGTACAACGGGTGCGTAGACCGCCGGCCCGAAGCTCTCGGACACCAGGCCTGAGTTGCGACGACTGCAGATGTCTGGTCTGGCGGAAAGGAGGGCTTTCCCGGAAGGGCAGTACATTTAACCACCGACACCTCGAAACGAAGAGCGGCAGCATTAGCGTGCCGTCGGTTAACGGGAGCCCACGCGTTCGACAAGGTAATTGAGCTTACTCACGCTCACGCTGAGCTGCTCACTTTGTCGAAGCCTTCCGTGTCTTTGTGTGGGTCCTGACAACGTCAAGATTACGGCTTCGAGAGGAGAGCGAGACGAGGATGCGCAGGCCAGAACCGAAGGAGAGGAAGAAGAGGAGGAGACCAATCTAGGGGAGGACGGAGAAGAAGAAAGCGAAGACGTTGACGACGGGGAGGAAGATGCCGCGCGTAAACCGGGGGTGGGGCTCAATGATGGAATCGCGAGGGGATTCACGTGTCACGCTCTATGTGTCTTCTGCGAGCTCTCTATGATTCGCCAATGGCGAAATGCACTGATATCTAGAGCGTGAGTCGTTGGCCAAACCCAGCCGAAGTTATCACGAGCGTCACCGGCGCATGTTTGCCGGGACCTGTAGCCACGCTGTGATACAGCCTATACGACACCCCGAGAGCTCTGGTGAGGATTCGAGGAAGCATCGCCCGTATGTCGAATCTGCTGGAGCTCTGAAAGATCCTGACCGTCGACGATACTCTCTATCTTGACGAATATCTGGAATCTTCATCGATGGATACTCGGGGGTGCTGATGCGCTGCTTCGATGAAGTCTCCGACCGTCGCTGAACACAAAGCGAGAAGACTGCAATAGCGGCTCTGTCGCTGCCTCGTTTTCAGAAAGAGTACATTCCCTGTGTGATCACGAGAAACCAGAAATATCTTCTCAGTCGCTCCCAGGATCTCATCTGCGAGCAGCTGGCACCGGCGAGCCCCGAAGACCGCGGGCCGATGAAGGTCGATGAATACTCCGATTTCAGCGGAAATCCTCAGATGTCTACTTCTCCACAAGCCAGTCCCATCGAGCGCAGGCTTCGATTCCGGTGGTCTTCCCCGTTTCGCACCCAGAGCGTCTCTATCGGTGCAGCCCGGGGCATGAGATTGGATTGATAATAATTCTACCTTATGAACTGTGCTCGATGGTTGCTCCTGTTTAAGAGTCTCTGGGTTCATCATCGCTGTCTGGTAGGAGCCCGATGATGGGGACGGCCGCTCTACTCGAGGATTCGTGAAGTGCTCGCAGAGATGTTCGCGCGTCGAATTCGGTGCCCACGTGCGTGTTCGGTCTCCTTCTCCCCCCGCATGTGGCGATATGGGTGCATAGATCCATCGTAGTCTCGCCGTCATCCAGCAAGGGGTTTAAGCCGTTTTGGGAGGATTGATTGTTCTTTTAACGCCGGAAGGTGGTGCATACGGAGGTCGTGATGACTGATGATATCATCGAGACTAAGCATAGCGACGACTTTCTTTCGAAGGCAGCCGAGAAACTTGCTTTTGTGGCAAGAGCTCAGCAAGACTCCACGGAATGTGAAGATGGTGATGCCCTTGTGCAGCAGAAAACGAACGGCTCGAAGTGTCCGATCCCTGACGTGCGGAAGGGGCAGAACCGGCGAGTGACTTGCCTATGCGACGTAGGGGAAAGAATACGATTCGCGTCAAACTGGAAATTGATGACGATCCAGTATCCCTCCGCGAGTCTTCTTCTACGACTGAGAATGACGCGGCGCTTCTTCGGGTTTTGTTCCGTGTCGTGAGAAACAATGTCGATAGGCTGCGTATTTTCTGTTTGTACGCGATCGGATTCGTGCTGAAAACAATGATGAAACTAGATTCCGGTCTACTTGGGGCAGCGAGTAAATACTCGAGGTTGGTCACAAGCTCGAGGGTTTGAATCCTCTCGGGAACATTCTAAATCAGGAACCGCACCAGATTCAAATCACCACCACGGTCATCTCCGTAGAGTGGACAAGCATGCACCATCCTAATTCCGTCGTTCCGGGACGGTGGGCTATCCCTCATTGATCAACTGCTCGAACACTTCTGCAGAGATGCGAATTGCGCGAACATTCGTTCGTTGTTGCATATTGGGCTTCGTTGGGTATCGAAAGGGAACTCCTCGAGATATTCATGGGAGTCTTCGATCAGATGGGGGAATTCTTGTCGTACGGTCCTGATATGATGGTCCGATGAGAACTGTCGATTGCGAATCCTACGTCTGCTACCGGAGTGATTTGTTCGGAAACTTCAATGATTTGAACTTGCAGCTGCAAGGAGCGAATGCAACTCTCCTGGATACAGAGTCGAAGATTTCTGGTGTCGTCGATCTGCTCGGAATTTCCTCCAACGATAGCGAGCCGGGCACGTTCAATCACTTCGAATGGGCGGAGACTCGCCGTGTGACCGACAATCACAAGCAGATCTTCCCCACTCAACTCGAAGTACTGTACGGCGACTCCGAATACAGATTCGCAGATCTCAGGAGACTGGGTATTCCATCAAGGCTAACTCAGTCCTCACTTGCGGATCTAATAGATGTTGAGTCGAACTCCCAAGTAGGAATCGCCCTGCTCCGAGATGATCGGGTCATGAGTCGTGACACCTGTTATAAAGGAGCTGGGAGTAATCGCGTGGCTGAATAATGGGCTCTCGAGAGGGGATGCGGATCGTAGCAAGCTTGCTCAGAGCTTGATGCTTCATTTCCCGTCTCCTAACTTTGGTGAAGACGGCTTTCAGTGCAGTTTGTGATCTCTGAATGACGAAAAGGAAGCGAACTCCCTATCCTGTGTTGCTATCATGATGATTTGCTGATAGACCCCCGAGCTTTCGAGACTTTCCTGTGACGACCCGTCGAGCCGTACCTCCCTGCTGTATACATAGGTTTCCCACGATAATCTGGGCTAACATTCGGCTGAGTCGAAAGCGGTCATAACTTTCCACACCAGCCCGCGCTCTGTGACCGGCGGCGCAGCTAGGGCCGGCCCCATTTCTCAATTCAGAAATATTCATTGAGTATGCATGCTTAGGGATAAAATAATGAAAATGGACATGAATATGGATGTATTCGACTTCATATCCGTATTCGCAGAAATCTCTGTGAATATATCAATATGCATAGTCTTATCCATGGAGATGCCCGGCTCCACGAGACAGCACGTTGGATCGACGACTATATCGAACGAACATCGGTAGCATCAGCGTGCCGTTGAATTCTGGGAGCCCGAACATCGATTGTGGGTCTTACTTCAAAACTCTCTCGATGACTACCCGTGCGATGGGTCGCTGACTCGCGCATCCCGAGCTCATACGTATCTAGTTTTGACGTGGCACACTCCGGAGCGTCGCTCCTGAAGGAGCGTCGTCTCCAAGGAAGAAACCGTGCCGAGAAAACTGCCGAATAAGTCAAATTTCGAATCTTCTCCACAGGTTGGACATGCCACAAGATCGCTCAATGTCTACTCCACGGTGTTCCTTTGTGCCGGTCAGGGAGTCTGAGGAGACAGGACGCGAACCGGAGGAAGGTAAACCAATAATAAAATCAGACCATAGATTTCTGCGACGCTCCTTTATATGTGAGCCCTGTCAAGTTGCCCTCATGAGCACATATACGCATTGCACAGAACGTGAGATTGGCTCCGACTGTGATCCTGACCGCAAGCCACTTCTTCGCCTACTTTTTTAGCTCCGATAATCTACTTTGGAAATAAGCCGGGGTGCGAGTTTTTATCACAAGCTCTCTCTAAGCTAATATTTTCATTGTCCGCAGATTGCTAAGATGGTGATCATTGTGGCGATCGCCTTCGGGGTGTCATGGACCCCATATTTCATGGTGTCAATGGTGACGCAAATCCCGGGCGCAAACTACATGCAGAGTCACAATTATTTCACGACGATGCTAGCCATAAATCTTTGTGCCTTCCTGAATTCGTGCATCAACCCTTTCATCTACGTCACGATGAGCACACGCTTCCGCAATGGCTTTCGGCGCATCGTGCGTGCCCTCCTCTGTTTCTGCTGCACGTTCCAGCCAAATCCAGACGAGGATCCTTTCTGTGGAGCGGAACACCTCAAGCAGATCAGACCGAACCCATCGCGTATGGTGAAACCCCATCAGGATCCAACGTATTCAGTCCTTTGCTGCCCCGTCTATGGTTGCCGGAAAGTTTTGACTGAGAGCTTGACATCTGGCTGCGGCTACGCTGCAGCTCCGGCAGCCGCAACCGCTCCCCAGAACAGCGTCCGTAAGGGAGAAAGCGGTCGAGAAAGTCCGGTGATCGTAAACGATACGAACCCCGCTCGCCGTCGACCTCGAGGGGAAATCCCCGTTCATGGGAACTCGCTGCCTTCGTTGAATGATGTCAATGCGATTTCACGACTGCAGCCGTCACTGACCTTCCCTCCGCATACCAGACCGAGCTCAGTCTGATAGCCCACCAAGCACCGCCAAAAGCGTCTGTTGTTGGACAAGTAGCCAATGATCTAACAACACTCCCCGGATCGATTGATACGAATTTTGGAGACGCACGAGCAGCATTGTGTAGGTATGTTCCCTCCGCCCTTCGAATATATATTATTGGACAGACTAGGTCCTATTGAATCTACGAAAAAGACACGTTGTTGGTGTAGAATGTACAATACATGTGTACGATTGTATATGTACAAAAGTGTAAACATAGCAGCCAAATCGAGATGTTGGAAACCTGCCGGCTGGAAGTTGCCTTTTCGAGGTGCATCCAAGCGAGCATCACTGAGGGAGCTGTGCAAGGAACTTGAATGTCGTTAATGGAGCTTAACGGAGCCCGATCTATCGTATGAAAAGCGGATGAAGCGACCACCACAGAGATTGCGTACAAACTCCCCGGAAGACCTCTGGGTCGACAAGGCTATCTCTCCGTTTCTGGTGAAACGGCGTCGAGTCAGGACCGAGCCGCGAAATTCTTCTTTCATTGCTTTGCTCTTGGTCGTATACTCTGCCCACCAAAGTCTCATGTCACCGGAGGGTACTGACTTGTCATGGGTGTCGATTTGGACTCATCGCTTCCCTCGACTTGTTGTTTGTTTGCGCCTCCAATCGGGAGTGAAATGGTGATGGTGAGAAGTTCTCTGCTTCACCGTGACTGTGTGCTCCAGGGGGGCGTAACTGAGGAGGCAGTCCCGGCCCGCACCGGGCGCTACACCATGCGCTGACGCAAGGGGCGCCCTTTTTGTACCGGCCTCCCCGGGCTCGGTACCGCGCGCCGCATAGCCCTCTTACGCCGCTGATGCTCCATATGTGCGCCTTGCTCAGCTATATTCCTGAGCTCTCCTGGGTCGGCGAATTCGACTCAAACTCAAACCTAGAAGGGATCGGAATAAATGTACGATACGAAGAGGAGAAAACTCACCGAGCTCATGTTATTTCTAGCTCTGGCCTCTAAGCTTCGATATTCTACGCTGAGGGAACAATCATTTCCCGGTGGTGCAGAGACAGGCTGCATGCTCGGAGCCGTCGCTGAAGTAATATAGCGGATCCAGTCTCTGTATCATCGGAATCGGGGGAAGGTCCAGCGATAGTCATCTCAGGATAATCTCCAGAGCCCCGTCGAGATACTAATCACGAACTCCGAACGAGCAAGCGAGGAACTAAAGGTTTTCCGAAGTCTGAAAATAGGATTGATTCCGTTCTCGATCAGATATCCCGTGAGCCTGAATGCTGTGAATTGGCGAGCGAAACCCATCTCTGCGCATTTAACGAGTCCCCGCCGCCCTTTTCACAAGGGCTCCCGCCTTATTGAAATGAGCTCGATGTCTTCTTCTGCCGAGGGATAGGGCGCTCAACATGTTATCCTCACTGGGATACTCCGACTAGAGGAAAAAACGAAAATTCGGGATTCCTAGGCCGACAGTCGGACCGAGGGGCGAGTAATATTTTATTTGCTCTGGACTCGCTGAATACACACGCTCCGCTGGATCCGTCCGTGGCCTTGCTCTTATCCTGTGATTGGAACTCTGTGAGCATCGCAAAGCCTCTAGCTCACACCGGGAGATGGTCGAGCGATCATCACGCAGCGATTCAGAGCGTCGCCCGTAGGCTCGGTGATAAGGGCTCTGCTCCCAATGATAGCATCCGCTTTTTCACATGCAATTCAGTTTGCTGGTCTTTCATGCAGGAAGCTTCACGCGTGAGTACCAGAAGGCAATGCTAAGTCTTCGAGTGGAACATGACCGCCGGCGCCGGCCATTATCGTACGGGTGTGAGACGTGTGCAACATTGTAACCAGCCATCGGAGCCGCTCTAGGAACACATCTCAGCCGCCAACAATTTGTTCACGCGCCGGCAAGGCTTCAAGCTTTACAGCACGTCAGTGCTGTAAAGATCCGTCAGCAATCGCACAGCTGCCCCGATTGGAGAGAGAAGAACACTTTCCTCAGGAGTTCCTCTGTCGTAGAAATTTCCTTAGCAAATTTCCAGACATCTATAAGTAATCTACATCTCGATCGGAATGCCCCATCCAAGCACGGTGTGTACGATCGGCCATTGATGGAGGGCATACTTACGTCGCTCTTTTCTCGACTTGCCATCCTCCAGCATTCCCCGAAACGTCCATCAGCGTGTTACCATGTGTTGTTCAGCTGGAGTAACGAGTGTCCAACAAACGAAAGAATCGATTCCATTACGTACACGCGGCGTCTTATTCGGCTGTTGCCACAGCCGTCCGATACGAGATAGCTGGCGATGCTCAGAGCGAAGCTCTACAAGTCTATGGGGAAGCGCGCCCGACGAGTACATTAATCAGCACAACAATGATCCGCTCGAAATATTCCGCGTGTTTTACAGCTCGATATCACGGAATAAAAGATCCGGGGGCGTGGCGCCTCGAGGGCTCTGAACTCTTCGATATCTAGCACGTGGACAACGCCATCAGCCATCCTCGTCTGGTCCGCCGCAGGCAGATGACACGTTCCAGCTATTTCGTCATTTCCATGTTAGTCGTAGCAATTTTCACCGTTTATCCCGCTCACGAGCCCCACCAAATGGACAAGATCCATCCAAAGCTCCAGACTCCTCCGATCCCAGTCAGGAGTTCAGGACCCGAGATTAGTGATAAGGCTTTCCGGACACATGGCTAATGACCAAGAGTGCGTGGCGTCACTGTGCCGCTCAATGGCGTCAAGAAACCTCATCCCGCATATCGGAGAGGCCTAAAACGCCTCAGTTTCGAGAAATGATTGCGATCAGGTCCCTTGGGGCGGCTCGCCCTCCTATTTTCTCGATTCGAGGGCACACCAATCAATATGCCCTTGGAGTATTTGTTTCAGAGCATCCTGACTGACTCATAGCATCAGATCTGAGTGCCATCGGTAAATCGCCGGCCTTTCGACGCGATTTCCGCCCCAGAATCGAGACGTACGTGGAGCAGAATGCCCGACGCTATGGCCGTCTTGAGTCCTCCAATGCCCCTGAGAATGAGATCCCCTCATATGAAGGAATCACGGTATGAGCCCGATAATCAATATATGTATAGCGCCCGGATATGTACATTAGCTTATCGAATTCGCAGCGATATGATCGAGTCGGAAATGTGATGTATTCGAATGCTCATCGGCTCCGAGGGGAAATCCATTGTATCACAATTTCATTTCCTCGACGAGAATCAGGTGATCTCGTTGGGTTCATAGTGTATAAAAATCACAATGAGTATCTAAACATATATACACCCATCAAATGTCTCTCTGTACTCATCATTCAATCCCTCATTTGAAGAATCGGTTTGAAATGGAAGGAAGGCGGCATCGTTTCGTGTGATACCAGCGAAGGTCGCAGGTACTTCGACTACGAGGAGCACGCACTGTTGTCCCTGAAAAAACAGTCATGGCTTGATTTTCAGACGGACAAAAGGAACGATGCGATCAATATCCGATGATGATCACGAGGATTGTAAACCTACCTGCGGCTTACCCACAACGACTATCGCGCTTCACTCCTAGGAGTAGGGGGGATTGGAGCGAGCTCTTATCGTGCTTATCTGTCAACACGGGGCGACCCGGCCAGATCGGTTCTCCGCTATCATTCGAGAACACGTGATCGAGCGAGACTTCTCCGACGGTACCGGTTCGCGAATCCCACGATGATGGATCTCGCGAGGTCTCACCGCGAAGGTGCGTCTCGAGTAAGAGGGCCGAATTTTCGGAATGAAGCTTCAATCGCTCGAATATCGGGTGATCCCGTCCGCAAGCAATGACTGTGGGGGCTGTCAACCAGTCTCATCATCGATTCCTCAAGGCCCTCCCCAGTTTCTGCTTAGGTTCCTCATTCAGGCTCCTCACATGCTTTATGATGAGCGGTAATCGGAAGTGCGTGTGGCAGCCAGCACTACAAAAGCCGAAGTGCCGCAGGGGGCGAATTTCGGAAGTACAATTCCCAATCCGCAGGCCCATCAAATGGTCGGTGTTCATCGGTTGCGATCGCGGGAGCTGCGTCGCTCCTTCTGGAAGCTGACCAAGAAAAAACTCACAAAACTCCGGAGTCGAAATCCGGCGATGGGAGAACCTAATTGAATAAACCATCATTTGAAACTATGTACGATGGACTCTTCAGGACGACATGCTCGACGTGGATTTTATTCGCTACGGCGCTCATCTCCGTGGAGTACATATTCCGTATGAATTCATTGCCGAGGATAGCGTGTTTGGTGGAACCCTCCAAATCATTTCCCTCGTGCCCTTGCTTATGTGTATATGCCTCGAAGTCCCGCATATGAGTCCCTTCCTGACAAGGGACCTTCATGGGAACGGAAGGGTCCCCGCAAGCGAGACTTTAGGGTTCTCGTACGACCGAGGGAGACCTTGGGAGCTACGTTTTAACACGTGGCGGATACCAGAGATGTATTCGTTCCCTCGAATGATGACTGGTCGCATTCCGATCCCCGATGCCGTCTTCCTGGCCGTGGAGGACCCTCGCGGCGAGCCGGAAGAGAAGTTGACGGACGGTACGCTTGCGCTTGAAGGATTTTTATGGCTTGGAATGAGGCACGAACCATTCGCTCGAAACATGGGATATCCTTCCGTGCACCCCGCATTTTAAGATCCTGTTTTATATTCTTTGGCTTTTCGAGGAAGCGCGAGAGCTCACTCTGAGCTGTTCTATTGCCGTGGAATAGAGCGTGCTGTCTCTCTCGGGACTTCGATTATTATAATCGACGAGCCGGGAGGGCGCTCCGCGCCCTCACGGCTCAACTGCCCGCACGCCGGATGCGATTCTATCCAAGGCCCGAGCGAGTTTGTCGAGTGATTACGACGGAAAGCGTGATACCGATTCGCAATGAATGAGTACGACACCAAAGAGCATGAACACATGAATTAGCATGAGAAAAATGATGCGATGCTTTCGCAGGCCTGAACGAATTTGTCGTGAGTAATCGGCAGTTATTGTTCTGAGGAATATCTGATATGGAGATTCCCTCTGTCCGATGTATGCCTATCTGATATCTGAATAATAGAACGACGCATGAGCACTCACAACTGTGTATACAGTTTGGAATCTCCATTGACGGGTCGATTCGCAGGCGAATTGAAGCAATGCCTCCGACTTGTCTTGGGCATGGCGAATTCAATGAGGAGACCTCTTAGCCTCGTGACGAAACTCCACAGATCACAAAAAAACACTGCTTAGGTCTCTCGTACTTGTCACTGAATCTCTCGAAGAATGTAGGCAAACCGCGCGTGAGTCCCAAAGTTCTTTTTGTCGAAGATGTTCACAACAGAAAACTCTGATTGGAGTTCAAAAAGATATATGGATGCAGAGTCGGACTCTCCCATCGCTCCCATGGAGCAGGAAAAATGATTGCGCAGTAATGAAACAGGTGAAATATATGGGCATCGCTTATCAGATACGCTCAAGAATTATAGAAGAAATTTTGGAAAGCATTACGTTCGATCTCGTAGCTCTCGATTCTCCTCTGATGATCGAGTGGAAAACCCCGATATTTGGTTCAATGCCGGACCGATATTACTGCTTTATTCTATAGGGGGGGAAATTATCATTATCAAATTAGATCATGCTGAAATTAGTAGGCTGCTGCGACGTCTCTCGAATCGCGCGCCTTGCCGGAACAAGGCATCATGTGGAGAGAAGTGGTGGAGAGGATTTCGTTTCCAGCGAACACTGGAGAAAAACTTGATAATTTTCCGGAATAACTCGAGAACGACGCGGTTGATCGAGTGGAGAAGTACTTCTTACGCTAGCGGGAATGATTCGGCATCGACTCAAAGTAACTTGAAGTCTTTTGACAGACAAATAACCCCGATATTTGGTACGATGACGGACCGACATTACTGCTTTATTCTATAGGGGGATTGCTTGATGCACCTATTGGACACTAGGTCATTCTGGGATCTCTGGATCGCCCGTCCCCAAAAACATAGATATGTGGGCTCACTTGGAACGTCTTGGAGGTGGGCTTCACGGAGAATTTCGAGTCACTAGTCACTACCAGAGTCGTCCGCGTTTTCGAAGTTTACTCCCCCGACCAAAGTGGATCCGCAGCACTGGCCTGCGCGAAGTGCGTCGTGAGGTCATTCCTGCTATGCTTTTTTTCAAAAATTCCGAAACTTGATCTTTGGAGATAGTGAAGCTGTTCCCTTGTGTTGTCGCCCCATGCGTTCCCCGCACACTAATCGGATCGAATCTCTGACGTATTCACTGATAGCACGCAGTAGGGCTCGAAGACATCCAGTGCGAATCGCTCCTCCGAGTCTATCTCTCGGGTTTGCGATTGAAGCTGTGGGAGACTCGAGTGCGGAGTCGGGCTTGTATAATATCATCATCGAGGCCAGGAAAGTGTAGATCAATCAGTCTCTCCATCGTCCTTCGCGTGAGCCAGATCGTTCCCAGTCGGGGATCCGAGCTTATCATTAAACTCGTCTCTGATGAGCTGCGTCCCTGAGCCACTCCAAAAGCCCCAGATGCGACATGACAGCGGGATGTTCCCATAAGCTATATTTGTGTACAGAATGTCTGAGCATGATATAATGTGTACACATGTATATTGAATAGGCCGAATGTCTGGGGAACATGAACGATTCGCAGGAGCGACGAAATGTACAACGAGAAGGCATTATGGCATCTCGCCCGGAACCGCTAGCTCCGATTACATTCGTGATATGGGGCGCGTAAATTAAGGCTTCCGTGCTCAGGTTGCTCCTCTTCCGAGTCATACCCTAGGCGAGCTCAACGTATCGCATCGGAATGACCGATATCAGCTCCGAGTCTCTGTCAGCTCTTATGAAATCACGATGTATAGGAAGCGAGATGCGTATCCCCGTTATCCGATCAGGGATGACCGTGAGTTGTACAAGGATGAGGAATCGAGGGATGTCACTGCGCGGTGATTGAAGGTGAGTGAATCAAGATGCACTGTAGATGAGCATAAAACGATTCTGACGCTGATCATGGTACGAGGCGAGCGGCATTCTAATGTCATACGAGAGCGACTCACTCAATGTGAGAGTCTCCGAGGAAGCTAACAGGGAGGTTCACAATCTTCTTCGATTCCAGGGAGCTCAATGAGAATGAGAACATCTGAAGTTCAGAAACAACTCCATTTCGGAAATCCCGGGAGGGAGTCCCAGATATCGTATCGTCCTTAGGGCGGGTTCCCCGATTGATATCCTAAAATCCTCAACGATTGGTTCGGGATACTCTATCGCTCCTGTTGCCTTCGAAGCGCCATCAGGAGCGGATCGACGTTGATAGCTACTGACGATTGAGGAATCTCAGCGGCTGCCGTCGTGCCGTATCTCACTCAGGAAGAGCGTCAGTCACAGCTCGGGCATGACATCTCTCCTGGAAAGATTTTCGAAGAGCCGAAGACATTTGGCGGCTTGGTCGAGCAATCCTAACGATGGCCGACCTCGCTTCAACGAAGACAAATCGTCGAGATGACACAACAGATAGCGAGACAGCTGTTCGGCAGAGATCAGCATGATTCCTTTTCCCAAGAGTATCATCCGATCTGCAGTGGAGTGGCTCTGAAACAAAAACTGCGAGGGGAGCGTCCATCGGAATGCTAAGTCGACATTTTCCCACTGCAAGGAGAGCTAGCCGAGCTTGGATTAAGAAGCTCCTCGGAGCTTGGAGAGACGGTCACGCTCCTAATGAATGGCTACCTCTAATCAGACAGCTCTTTCCGTCTCGAGACAATGGACTAAATATTATCCCCCTGTCGAGTACCGGTCCCGGGACGGAGACGCGATCGATCTCTCCCGAATGGCCAGGAAGAGCGGAGCGTTTGCTGTGAGCCGTTTCTGTGTTTACTCAAAATTTCCCTTCCCGGCATTTCGGGGCAGCTTTTCAAGACCAAACCGAGCTCCCGCGTCTTACGGCCCCCGATTCGATGATCAGCATCGAGTTTGAAACTGCATTCGAAAAATGAGAGGCAGCGATTCTGTCACCCACAGCGTGCTCATTCTCCTTGGGGACTGTCCTGAGGAAGTGGAGGGATGGCCTTGGGATCAATAGCCTTGAAGTAAACGGTATCGGGATTGGTCCCAGGCGTTCTGCGGGTCTTTGGGAATAACTTCGACGAGAACGCAATCGAATCAATATGAAAAATTAGAAGCAGCCCCCCAGAGGGGTCTCGGTCTCCAGCTCATGAGCAGCAGATTTGTTTTCCTCTTTGAGGTTGTCTTATCTCGAGGAACGAGATCGCTCCATGAGATATCCCGCTGAGGGATTCCTATGATTTCGAGAGGACCAGGAGTTTCGTCGATTGGGGGGAAATTCCCGTTGATCCTCCAACGAGAATGGTTATCGCGGGGTGAATAGGGCTCCCTTCAAATCGACTGAACATGTATGGTAGTTTATCCGAGGAGCGAACGAGAATAATGCAGGAAGGATAACTTGCGCGCTCGACCGCCTCAAATGGTCTATCATCTGAATAAGTATCCTTATTTGCTGTTAGTCATTCTTCCTGGCATCTTCTGGGGAGCGCAGGAACCAGTTCTAGATACGATCACGGAACGGAGAAATAACAGCCATTATTCCCGGTGGCCGGAAGTCTGTCCATTGTGCTCATCAGACCGCTGACTTTAACAACCGATTTTCAGGAGAGTTCTCCTTAATGGGTTGCGAATCCTGCCAAAGGGGGGGACTCTCCGCGCCAGGGCTCAGGTGAGGGGGGATATCAGATCAGCGATTTCCATCCCGGGCTTTCGGAAATTTCGTACCTACGGTCTCTTCGCTCGCGAGTCGGACTTACCCTGCTTTATCGTTGCTTCGCAGCTCGAGGCTCTGAGCCCTAGAATGAAAACTCGGGGCATGCCGCGGAAGACGAGATCGGAAGGAGAATAAATCATTGAAAACATTTGAGTCGTTCCTCCCGAAGGAGCAGTAAAGCATAATTGCATGTTTACGAGGCGATATTGAACGTCAAAAGTTCACGACCCGTCGATATGGCACTTCGACGTTTACGAGATTGCGAGCTCAGCTCCGGGCGTCTTTTCCCCTTAGCCAGTGGCACGCCGAAACGGCTTCTTTTCCAGACTGATTGATTGAAGTTCTCGTCGCTCCCCAACAACGACAGCAACAGGAGCCTGGTGGACCCCCGAGGAGAATTTGCATCCAGTGTACTGAATATTCGACGGGATGGATTGGTCAAATCGCTCCTCAATGGAGGGCTCCTCGCGCGACGCATCCAGCTGTGAATCTGCTGAAACCACCTCTCGCATCAGACAGCTGCGATTCACCTCTTCGATTTCTATAGCACGACTTCCGCGAAGGCTCAGGCAAGCGCCATGTCCTTCTCGACCTTTCACAGCCACGGCGAAGCTCTCCTCGACCGACGTAAACAGAGAAAATTCATCGCTTCAAAGTAAACGGAACTGAGCGTCGACCTGGCAGCTGGCCCAACGGACGATGTAGACAGGAACAGCATTAGCTCAAATCACGCCCAAGTTCGATAAAAAAAAGCATTGTCGATCTTTATTGACGTTCATATCATAGCATAGTGATGTTTCCGACTTCGGGAACATAAGGGTATCCTCAGAATGGACGATAGCAAGGTTGAATCGCAGCCATTCATTACGGGACGGGTCATACTGACTGATCGACAATTCGGATATGTACTGGAGATGAAGGTTCGTTTGCTCCTCTTTGAAGAAGCTAGTCCGACAGAATAGCTGCGAGGAGTCGCTTTTCGAGTCACATACTACACAGAATAGGAGGGCGAACATTTACATATGACGGGTGTTCCCAAAATTCTGTCCGGACTGGTTAGCGCCTTTGTTGGTGCCCATCTGCAAATTGATTACGCCTTCGCCAGCTCTCAGCTGTTCATCTGTGAAGTCGCGTTTATTCTCCTCGGAGGGCTTAGGACCGATATATGGTCCTTGGAATTCGGGATGGAAGTAGCACTGTGGAAATAGATCAATGATCCGCCACTGTCTTGGGATGAATTGCGCTTCTATGGGGCGCTTCGCGCGAAATGATTCATTAATTTATCCGTCGAGATCAGTGCCGAACATAACACTTACCGCGCGTCCGACAGCCATCAAACACTGTGTGACTTGTGGCACGTTCCGTCTCTCGTATAGATCGACTGTCTGGAAAACATCGATTTCAGGAACCCCCCAGGCTTTGCAGGCCTCTTGGAAACGGTTGATGTTCTCCATCTGCTTGAACTGGCCTCCAGAGGTATTGATTTTCGTGATGCAGCCAGGCATCAGCTTGTTCATGAAACTGAAAGGATTGCGCATTCGTCGGTCAGGAGACGTATCAGGAGTGAGACCGGTCGGGTCCAGGTAACTGATTCGAGAGATACATCACAGATCCGATAGGCTTACTGGCAGAGGATGACGCCATCCTTGAGAACGTCTTCGATGGCTCCATCGGGTAGTTTTTGACCGACAATATCCCCCATCCACGCCAGGATGTCGGCTTCAAGCTGAGGGTCACGTTTTCCCGCGAGCTGAGAATCGGAGACGGAATAATGAGTGAGGACTGCGAGCACCACACATCGGGATTGTTCACGACAAGCAGGAGTCACATTGTTTCGGGTCAAGAGTGCTCGAGCCATAGCTCTTGTCTGTTTTTACTTCCACATTGAAACGTATACTATCGACTTCTCGTCTGATGGACGGAACGAATACCAGACCCGATCCTATCGGCCGTCGGGGAACTTCGACATAAATCTAAGGGAATAGAGACCGCGAGACGCCGCATGTCTAACGGGGACCATTATTCTCCGAACACGACATATTGAGAACATTCCGGCTTTTCGGAGCACGGTCCGAGAGCTCACTCAGTTCTGACTCTTCGGAGTATAACAAATGAAGATTTGAAATCCGCAAGGACGAGGAATACGCATCGGTCGGATGTACCCGAGAAAACCTCGAAAACATTTCGTGCAGGCCACGTTTCCATCCGGAGAGCATAGGGAGACCATCGTAGTCTCGAGAAATGTCGGCCGGGTAAGACTTTGTTTTCCTAAGACATCATCCGTTCGGTCGCGGAACTCGATCTGGACCGTAATTTCATTTGGATCGGCTCCGATGTTCGCGTGGGTTGCCAGCCAGGACATCAGACCCCTACTTATTGGACATGGATATTTAGGTATGTCCAATGGAGGTGCCGCTTTCGACGGCAGGAGGCGGAGGAAACCCGATCGAGTCGGGTGCCGAGCTTTCGCGATATTCGTAATGCGAAAGGGCTGACTGAGTGTCCCTCGGAGTGCATTGAGAAATTTGACCAGCAGCCAAAAGAAACGCACATCGGATAGAAGGCGGGAGCAGATACGTTGCGTGGTGGCAACGAGTGCCCACGACGTGGGGTACGTTCGATGTCTACTTCGGGACGATCCTCGTGGAAGTTGCTCATCGCCGCTGCAGGTACCGCATTCTTGTTTGTGGGCCGGAGACCCGCCAAATACGCGCAGCTGGTTGCTTCCGTGTCGATCCGTAAACAGAGACGATGCCGGTTCGAGGAGAGCAAGATCATCGACCACAGTTGGTTCGCTTGGTCACTCGGCTCTTGACTCTTGACCCGCCATCATGCTATTTCGTTCGCCTGTCTCGGACAAGATCGAATGATTACAGCCAGCCAAGAGAGACGACTTGCTGTTCAGATTCGAGGCTTCCACTGTTGAATGGAATCGAAAATTCAGGGAGGGCTCGAGGCTAAAGCCTGCCTTGCAGAAGGCACGCGAGGCACCTGGTCTCTGTGAGCAGGATTAATCGTAGAATTTCCGTGCGAATAAAGGCTCAGACAAGCGAAGCTCCAGGCTCGGCTCTGCAGTCAATTTTTTGCTGGAAGGTGCTGGGCTCGAGCCGTGAGTGACTGGGAGCTCCCGTCGAGTTGTTTCTATCGATGGTCTAGTGCACGATCGTTTCCTTCTCCGCCGTCGGATCGACGGCCAACTCGTTAGTCCGCGATAACACCCGACCTCGAACGCGAAACGTGGCAACCCGGCCGAACAATCGAGAAGAGCAGAGCTCGGTCAAAGCTCTCTGGTTCGAGTCTGGCTTATTGAAATCTGTGTCGGCCGAGCCTTGTTAACATCTCTCTCTTCTCCACTCGGAACGACCCTACCGGGAGGTAATCACAATCACAACATCCCGCCGAGGGTATAATGCAAGCCAACGCCCACGGAGGGACTTCTCGATTTTTCTGAAGTGATTTTCGGATCGACCGCGGGTCACACGATCAAGTGAGTCTCACAAAAAGGATCGGGAGTCGAAATTCAGCCCATTCATAGCGGCTCAAACAAGCTTTTCCGCTTTCGGTGTATGAGTGACGCAGACATGATGGGAGTTCCCTTGCCGTGGAGAATCGAGAGAGGAGATCCGATGGTGGTCGATCGACGGAATCAACTGTTTAACTCTATTTTCGCGAGGGACGAGCGCCGTGACCTCAACGAAACGCCGATGGCCGATCTCTCTCTGACATTCGATACCCGAAGTCTGTGACGTCATTCGTTGAAATTGCTCGTTCGGCCTCGGCCGAACGCGGCGGAACCGGGATGAACAAAATCGCGACGAAAGCCGCCGGAGGAGAGCCCAACCAAGACTCACAAGTACCTAACGAAGCTCACCGTTCAAATATTACGCCAAGATGGCCTGCCGGAGGATACCGCGACCATACTTACTTTGTTTGCCACTTGGGCACTCAGCCCATAACTGGGCCCACGGTTCGCCATTCCACAAACGATGGGGGAAGCACGCAAAGTTCTCGGCCGAACGACTTCTATAGCCCTGGGCTGCGCGTATCCCTCCGGCAGCAAGCTTTTATACAACCCAGATTCAAGCACTCCTCGCGAAGAGAGAGGGTGACGAAGCTCTGATAGAACAAACTCAGAACACATCGACCCGATGGCGCTGTCTTGGTTGGTAAAGTCGGTCGCCGCGATTGCGGCAGCCTCTGCCGGGCGGAGAGCATCTAGATTTTTACATATGTGTGAACTGCAATCATTTCAATAGATTCTGCTTGACGGCGCAGTCGTCCGCAATATGGTGGGTTTCTCTTATACAGTAAAAGCTCGTTATAACGACCCCCATTACAACGAAATTCTCGGTACAACGAACAAGGAATTTCTCCTCCTTCGGCCAGCTCGCCATAGGGATAGTGTTGAGCGGCATTCGTTGCAGCGGGAACTCGGTACAACGAACCAGTTTCGTCGGTCCCTTCTTGTTCGAAGTAACGAGCTTTTACTGTATGTCCTAACAATCATGCAGGAAAGTCGAACCCGAAAGAGAGGTTCCGGCGCAGTGCGATGTTGAATCGGTGACTCTCCGTTCGGAATGGATTAATCGCCCGAGAGGGAGTCGGAAACCTATGAGCTGAAGCCGCCCCGAATGAGCCCGACAGGGGTTTGTATAATTCATAGAAATTAAGATTCACCTCCATTCCCAGCGAGCCATCATTTAGAGAGAGGAAGCTCGGTGATACAAAGAACGCTCGTTATAATAACCCCAATCACAACGAATCTCTCGGTACAACGAACAAGGAATTTCTCCTCCTTTGGCCAGCTCGCCATAGGGATAGTGTTGAGCAGCATCCCTCACAGCGAAAACTCGGTACAACGAACCAGTTTCATCGGTCCCTTCGTCTCCGTAGTAACGAGCTTTCACTGTATATCAATCGGAATCGGTACAAGTCGTCACGAATTGAGAGATGTCGCAAGCTTCTCGCTGACTTGAGGAAGCACCAATCGGAGAAATCAATCTGAGCCATAAGCGTACGTATGATATGTATCCTCTATCCTATAGCTCACCTTATTAGCGACGGAGGCACTGAGGCCGTACTGTGGTCCACGGCCACTCATGGCTGGAGAAGTTCACTTACGCTGTCTGGATACGAATCGACTTAGCTCGAGACGACCTGCAAGTGGCACCAAAGGTGGCTCGAAGTCTCTCTATATGATCTGACTGTGGGCGGTGGCTGGCTGGCGAGAAGCACTCCCTCGCAACTATATATCTCGTAGATGGTGGTGAAGTATAGGGCTCGCGAACTCGACCGAGATGTTCTTCAAATCGGATTTCGGCGAAGGGTGGAACTTTCAATATTCTCCCTACTAGATCGCTCCGCTTTCGATTGGTAGCACAGAAGTCACGAAGCGATATTTTGATATAGCGACATCGGAAAGTCAGAGTCATCAAGAGTGCTCCGAACGCGAGCAAGCGATACGGTAAACTCGGCTTGGGATACAGCTGTCTGGTTACATGATTTTTTGTTCGCACTGCCACCCGGTACACTGTCTCACGAACCAGATGAGGGAGGCTGTTGAACGCCGAAATCTAAGGGCAAGCTGAGGAACCTTCTCGGTAGAGCGCTTCGAGAATGGTCGCGAGACCCTAGCCAGAAACGGGAGACGAAAGATGTCGTCATTTGTCGATTCTGCGGGCTGGCCAATGCCTGCCTCACAGCATATTTTCCGAGGAACATTCGTCTCCATTCGATAGATATAGGATGAGATACTTTTCCTTCGTTTCATCGATAGTGATGCAGCCTTTTTGCGATTTCAAGCATTCGTAATTTGGATTCATTCTGGGTAGCTCCGCAGCTTTCGGGTGGCTGTCTCAGTTTTGAGCCACACTCCATCGTTGAATCGTGTAGATTTTCCAGCATGGATACGAGTAGCACGTAAGACTCGTCATAGGAGCTAACGGTACGCTGCCAGATGTTTTTCGGCCAGAACATGATTCGAGACCTCGGAGGTTGCGTTATGCGCATTGACCGGGCCAAGATCGGACTCTTGAAGGGAGGGGGTGACGGGTCCTCAAAGATCTTCCAATCAGAGGAAAAATTGATAATTAGGAGTTATGTTTGCTCTCGTATGGTGAGCAATTGCAGTAGGCAATGATTTTTAGTCGTCTGGGCACAGAGGCGGGCGGGCAATGCCGAAACGATTGGGGGCGTCCCTGCCTCTGCAGGCAGAGTCTGCCTTACCAGAAGACGGAGGACCGCACGCTGGGAGACATATCGTCAGAAAACGCTCATCTCATGGGCGGGACCTCAGTCCTGAATCCTGGAGCCATATTTACCCGAGGAAGCTACGATCTCCTCGCCGAGGCTTTCCCGACAAGCCTTCGCAGAGAACAGCACGAGGGACATATAGATAGCCGTCGGCCAACCTACTCCCCATCGGTTTCCTCCTTCCGGCCGCAAAGGATCCTTCGGGAATGCCGCATCCCGAGCTTCTGGACCTTGTCCATGTCTTTCGAACGACAGAATCTTCTACCGACGCTTGGAGGTTGGGCTCGGATCTTTTCGCGGCGGTTCTGGCCCCGCGAGGCTAGCCTGGGAGATCCGTTTCCTTCCCATCCCTCTTGGGGGTGTATCGAATGGGATTAGCTCGATCAGACGAAGGATCCCCCTATAAGTTGAGGTTCTATGACTTGAGGCTGGCACTCAGCCGAAGACTCCAGAATGCCGAGTGAGCATCGGAACCCGTCGGACAATGAATTCCGAGCGCGGAATCGAGGTCTCGCGGGTAAGCTTCGCGGATGCCTCGTCGGGGTAGTGAGCGAAAGTTTTCTCGCGGATCGCCTCTCATACGCCTCTTTCGTTTCCGGCCATGGACGCCGATACTTCGAGTCTCGCGAGTCTGTTCAGAGCGTGTCTCCTCCGCACACGGAGGAGTATACGTATCTCGTATACGTCTAGGAAGGCGGGATGCCTGACCCGGACGGAGCGAATAGCCGAGATTTGCTCAGGAAGCTTTTCTGAGAGTTCCGTTTCTGAGAGCCCAGGGAGGCTTCCTGGCTCTTACACGAATGCTTAGTCACGCTCTCGTTTCGTTTCGATGACTCATAGGAACAACAAGCGCTGAGCTCGTCGTAGAACCGCCATTGGTCAGGTGAAGTCGTCTCCCGGCCATGTGAGCGCAGGACCCTTGACAGCAGCCTGACACGCCATAGTGAAGGCTCGCTCAACATACTTTGACGACGAATCATCTGACGCATTCTGAACGACGTCTCCGTCGCATGCGTCGCAGGACGATGGGCGCATCGGTGTCGGAAAGGGCTTTGAATCGCTTCCGTTCGATACCGCTCGGGTTCACCCAACCCGGGGAGATACATTTGGTTTCGCCTATTCTCCTTTGCTGGGAATTAAGCTTTCATCACGATTGAGGAGGTCTAGACTGCCAGCTGATGGTCCAATCGAGCGGCGAATGACGGGATATCCGGGATCTCTCGACCAACAATCGACGTACCGTGATCCCAGCCGGGACAATCGAACGCTCGGGTAAGGCGCGGACTCGAGACAGTTCATGGTCCAGCTGCATCCCTTTGAAAACCCTTTCGCTGTTCTGTCCGACGTCACGGATGTAGGCCCTCTATGTGAACCTTGTCTGACGCTTTCTGATTCGCTACCGGGTGGCTAGCAGGCTGCCCAGCCGGCTAATTTTTTCGGTCACTCTGCTCGTTCATTCATCAAGTCCCGTTCTCAATCGAAGCTTCGCCCCAGGCTAACGCGGAGCGGATGCAGTGGCCGCCAAGAGTTAACGCTCATAGGATGAGGAACACTTTCATCAGCTATGGAATTTATCGGTGTCTCAGCGACGCTCTCCCGAGTCAAATGATCATCTCCATCAGGAATTATTCCTCGTGACCTACACCGGAGTGAGACTTTGGAGAGTGTTGCTCATGTCTGCGCAGAAGTAGTGGGCGTCCCCTTTTTCTGACGCTCCCGTTGTTTTCAGCTCTGGATCACCCTCGAGCATGCTTGATGATGGATTTAGGAAGGTGGACCGCTTTCTCTGCGCAGATTAGAGCGCATGGCCCACTCGACAATTATCGGGCATAATTTATTTTGCTCTCCCACATAAGAGGATTCCATCCTGTCATGCGCATGGTTTCCTGTCGAGTTCTCGCTCGAGAGAAGAACACTTCCAGATGCCGGGAAGCGACTGTCTCAATCCGCAGCGCGACCCATGCGAGGTATCAATGCTCGCAGTGTTATTAGAGCGTGAACCGATTTTTATGTTTAGAGCCCGTGGATCCAAGCATTTATCACTTTTCCAGTAGTTGCTGTAATCATTGATTTATATATTTTTTTTCGATGGGGAGAGAATCCAAAAAAATTGAGAATAAAATATCGATAAATGATTAATGAAAAAATTATGAATGCTTGTAAGCACGGGCTTTACTTCTAAGCGTCACAGCCGCAGTTTCATTCGAAAAACTTCATGGTATCTGGCGCGCCGCCCCGACAAGAATTGGCCTGGGTGAATCGAAATATCGGTCTTCGATGGTTTGGAAATTCACGAGGGTAGGCGAGGATTCTGGTACAGAACTTTGAACATGAAACGCTCAGCCGTGAAAAGTTCAGACGAGGCTCATCAGGAATGGGATTTCGAAAAACGGCTCTGGAGGCCATCCATGTAGGTACCGAGCAGCGATGGGTGCGAGGCGTATTCGTATGCACACGTCGTCTCGCGCAGACGTCCTGCTGATTCCTCGTAGCTTACTCAAGCGAAAATGTTGAAGTATGCCCGAGGTCGCCGTCGGCGTCGGTGAGCTTCCATTCGAGCCGGAGGAAAGCATTGATCCAAAGTCCCTGTAAGTAACCTTCCTATTGCTCATGGTCGCTATTCATGGCGCGTATTCAGGGGGGGGGGCATTGGGGGCCAATGCCCCCCCAAAAATATTTGTTTCATACTACCTCTGTCGCCTTCTGGAACCGATTGGCATAAGTAGAGCCGGAAGCGAGTATCTCCACACGAATGCCAGCTTGGATAGGTATGGGGGAGTATTCTGCCGTTCCGAGCTTCGAGAGCCCTTGTGACTCTTCTCCGGGGACCAGGCTGACCAGGTTGTGAGTGGGAATTGAGGAGCAGAGGTGGTTATGAAGCCTTTTCTCCATACCCTAGTCAGACCGAATTCCGGAAAAAAAAGCGATATACGAGGATGGGATCAGTCATGCAGCGATCTTCGGAAGGATTAGAGATTTGATCACCGGATCACCTACATAATGTGGAGGCTGGTCGGCGAGTTGCCTCAACCCTTTTTCCAATTGAATTATTTACTTTCTGCCGTTCATCACTCAACAAGTGTTTCGCTGATCCCAGCTTCTTCCCGGGCGATTGTTGCACAGTCAGCAGATCGTTCCGAATCTGAAACGTCTCGAGGCTTAAACTCAGATTTCTCGACCTCGCTAACGAACCACGCGCTCAGACTCGCGCTAGGCAGGCGGACAAGAAGGCGGCAGGCGAAGGAACAATCAGACACTGTTTTGGCAGGTGACAGTCAGTGTCTGCATTAGCCGTAGGTCTCGGATAATGGGGTCGGGCGTCAGGCAGTGACCGCGATTGGACCATTGCGAGCTTCGCCCAGAAGGTTGGAAAGGATTAGAACTTAATGTATCACGTGACTACAACATGGAAGAAAGATCTGGCAGATCTGGAGCAGCGAGCTCCGAGGAAGGCTTCTCTCTCAGAATGCTTAAGGATATGAGTCCATTCGTAGTTCAGACCATGATTCATCAGACATAAGGAAAGTCGAGTCTGTGACTCAATTCCAGAAGCAGAATCTGGCGTCTCGCTTCAAGTCGGACCCCTCGAACGAAAGGGAGAGTAGCCTCGAGCCTCAGAAAGTGTCAATATTTCAGAGCCGGAAAAAGACCTAGCGCGGTGCCGGCGTTCGATTTTGCTTGTTCCCTCCTCATGGACTACGAGCCAAGCTCGAACTCATTGGTGACTTGAGGCCTCAGTTGGGATTAGTTCTTCTCGCTCATGCCCTGTACTCAAGTATTTGTCCCTCGATTCCCCCGAAGTCCGGTATGTTTTCGCCTCACATGGGGCATGTCGGATTATGATAATTATTCATAGAGCTCGACTTCCATCGCGGCTTTTTAGCCGGAAATTCGCGGCATTTTCAGGCTCCCATAAACCTTCTATAGGGAAACGCCCTGCAGAGCAAGAAAAAATCGCGGTCACGGTCGCGAACCGCGACGGAAGTCGAGCCCTAATTATTCACGATGCTGACCCGAAGAACGCGGGCCAAAGAGGGGAGAGAGTCTCAACATCCGCTGAGACGACGCTACCTTCCCGGGGTCATTAGACTGTTGAAGAACACTATTGGGAGGAAGCTGAATATACGTGGTGGCCAAAATCTCAAGAACGGCACCCTCTTCGGTACTTCCAGCTGCCGTCCTTAAGATTTTGACCACCACTGGATGATGTGAAGCGGTGCCATGATAAATGGAGCGGAAACATCTCCTGTAGGAGTCCGAGTCCTTCCGGAGGAGATGGATCACGGTGGATCCACACTTCCTCGAGCTTCCTCGAGAAAATAATTCATTCGGGATATCTGACTCGAATCGACATCTTTCCGGATAAGTCTCACTCAGTCAGGGAGCGGAGAAATCGCCGTAAGGGAATAGCAGAAGCGACCGATGAGGATTGGTGCCTGATTCCTAACTGAATCATCATTGCAAGAGCTTGTTCCTTGACCATTGGTGACTCGCATGCTGCTGTTGACATGGGTCCACTGCTTGACTCCACTTGTGGAGCCGGTGTTGGATTCGTGTTCAATGCCATTGATGATGCTGAGACCTTGAACGTTCTTAGGGGCACAAGGGCAAGCTGGAGAGTCGGGACCACTGGAGTCCCAGATGAGCTGCTGAGAATCGCTACCGAGCACATAGCTAGCCCCCAATAAGAGTCTTCAACACTTCACACTCTGTGCTCATGAGAATATTCTAAGACACTTCTTCGGGGATGATGGCACATGCAAATGACACTAAATTAATATTTCCGATCAGCATCGTCACACTAGGGGGTGACTCATTCAGAGCAAATCAGAGTGTCGAGAGGGCTGTTGAGACTTCCCGTACTCTCAGTCTGTGGCCAATGCGGGCAGGACCGAGCTCGTGCTCTCCCGCTCCACCAGAAGGGAGATAGATGTTCCTGCAGTCAATTTGGGAGATGCTGTCATCAAGATCTCTAGCTCTGCTAGATGCCTGGGCTCATCTCCCTCTGAGGATCTCAGTTGGCGCTCCTACCTTGATCACATTATTCCCAAATGTTACTCGAACGTTGCTGGTTGCTGCGACCTGCCGACTCAGACTGGTGGGCATCCCGATCAATGGTCGTATCGGTGCCTACAGGTACAGGGCTCTCTTCGTTCCGTTCTTGTTCTTTTTCACTGGGGGCAGAGGTTGTGAGAATATCATTCATCGGGTCATTCAAAATGATGCCATTTGAGCTGTTTTCAACGAACGGCGCTCTGAATCGGTTGGCCACCTGTATAGTGAATATGGACTTCTGAATGCGCGGGAGATTCAGCGGACTCCGGTGGCATTTCTGTCATTCAAGACGTCGAGGGGAGACATTCCAGGTGACGAAGCGTTCCCGCTGAGGCGACTCGGGAAGCGTTCTCCCCGTCGACCTACGAGCTTCTGGGTACCATTTGCCCGGCGTGTTCCTAACCGCCATCTTCTCGCTTACCGCTTGCCGACGCTCTGGAGTGCCCTGCCGCCGGAGATCCGTCGTCTGCACTCGATCGAGACGCTCGGGACTGACTGAGTTTCATGAGACATTTGTGATGTAGATTTTCTGAAACAAATATGTACTGCCAAATATTGTACACCCCCCTCCTCCGCAGTCCCTGACCATGGAAGTCCTCACAGCTTTACTGGAAAACCTCACTCCACCGAACGACCTTCCGGCGCTCGACCCAAGAGAGCCACCAAAGTGGCTCAAACAATTGGAGATGGACGTGTTCATGATCAACTGGTCGGAACAAAAACTACTCCGGTTGACCTATAGCACCCTGGACGACGATAGCAAGAGATGGTACACTTGGTACAGCGAACTCGAAGATTTTCAAATATAAATTCTTCACCCGCTTTCCGAAAGGCAAGAAAATCAACCCGGCCGATTACTACAACCGAAAACGTAAATCGGACGAGCACTTCACGACACTCATCCGGAGGGAGCAAGCACTCCTCGGGGAAGGTCGCACAACCAAGTTCAAGACTATGTCAAGAATTGTGGTGTGCGTCAAAGTTCGAAACCTCGAGGCGTGAAAATCGGCTGCCTTCAGCCGAAGCGGTGGCTCCACCCCGACGGCCGTTTGAGAAGGTCGGACTAGATTTTGCAGGACCGTTCACCATTCAAAAACGACCGGCCAGCGGGGAAACGGGAAAGCGGGGAAACGGGAAAGCGGGGAAACGGGGAAGCGGGGAAACGGGAAAGCGGGGAAACGGGAAAGCGGGGAAACGGAAAAGCGGGAGAACGGGGAAACGGGAGAATGGGGAAAGGGGAGAACGGTGCCTCGTTCACAGTGCCTTTTCCGTCGATTTCCGGTGACTTTTTGCCTGTCTCTTCTCGGGTTTTCGAGTGCCTGAAAGTCCAGGAGCTCAGTGTATTTCTTCCCTTTAAGTCTCAATAAGTCAGATGCGACGGAGAGCCGGGTGGTGAGGTCGCCTATGAGCTAACGAACCGAAGATTTCCCTGATCGCGACCGATTTTATGAACGATGCGGCGGAGAAGGTCGCTGCAAATCAGTTCACGGACCTTTAATGAAGCGGTTGAGCCTTCGGACCTTTATTGCGGCGGTTTTATTGAAGCGGCGGGTAGGGGCACCCCAAGGGAGATCAGGGAGACTAGTTTTTTGAAGCGCCGAAACCTGAAACAATGAGTAGAAGTCAGTCAAGTGAGGAAACGCTGATATTCGACGCTCCGGTGACCTCACTGTTTCGCTAATATTTGAAGCTCTCGTGAACTCGCGAACCCACCAGCCCGACTAACCATCATCCCGAGTGCCGGATTTGCCCCCTCCCTCTCTCGAACAGTCGCGCTGAATCGGAGTACAGGCTTCATAATACCGAGACATTAATCCGAGCACAAATTAAGCTCGGCGCAGCTCCCGTAGTCGATGAGACATATTCCCTCGTATTCGAATTCATCTACGGGGAACGCTAGCCGCTCATTGGATAGTCTGTTATTTTCCCTCATCGGTTTCAGCTTGACACTGGATCCACCCGCGCGGCGGGACCAACTGAAGCGTCGGTCCGACTTATTCCGAACGCTTCAACCATCCAAGTTGGGGTTGGGGTCCACCCACGTTCATGGACCACCTGAGGTATTGGACTGATTTGTTCGTTGAGCTACGACGTTCACGGACGTGATTCTCAAGTTCGCTCCGATTCTGCGGGGTGCCTCACGTATAACCGACTTCGGCTTTCGATTACGGATTTTTCCGATGATTCTAATAGCGTGATATGATAATTTCATTCAAGATGCTTTTTCAGAGGAACAGACGAACGCTCTCCTCCCTTCGGGTGGGTCCTCTACAGAAGTAATGGTTTCGAAGATTAGTCTCACTAGCGAATCGTATGGGCATCATTGAATTGCCTCAAGTTGTATTTCAAATCACATTGGTGAGTCTTCCCGCGGCGAGGCGGAAGGAGGCGGCCATAGCGCCCTCCAAGATATTTAGGTACCAAAACTAAAACACAGGTAGCGAGGAGGCGCGTTACCACTTCCAGCTCTTTTGTCCCCCTCCGGCATTCGACATGTCTCAATGTCGATCGAAGAAGACGTTCCAGCGATGATGATCAGTGAAGAAATCGTCTCTAGTGTCTAAGGCTGAGGAGATACTCAATCCGATCAGATGCCTCACGATTTCGATAAAAGCGAGACAGCGATGGATGAGACGAGAATTTTTTTCCTTATCTATTCTCTGATGTAAGTAACTTCCAAAAACTCGCGACCGAGAAGCTGCCAGACCTTGGTCCCATAGTCACCTGTATGATTAAGCATGTCATGAATCATGAGTCATGTCATGAGTAATGAGTCCTCATTCGATAGATTGCACATCGATAGATAACGAAACTCCCGCGGTCTCTATTCCGCAAGGCTGAGAATTAGGTAATTTATTTAATTTCGTCCATGGTGGCCTCATGATAAGGGCTGCTCGATCACCCTCAAATCCGGGCGGCTCTGGCGTTCGATATCTGCTCGAATTCGGGATTGCTGTCGACTGGAGTGTATTTTTCTAAATTAAGATTCGTCTCCGATAAGCGCAATACGAACCATTTCTGCGCTCTCAAAGCTTGTGGATGACTACCCCTCCCAGGGAGAGCTTAGAGCGAGAGCCGGGAGTCTACGTGCTCTCGTGTGGTCCAACACGTGACGAGTCCGAAGAGGTTCGCGGATGGATTTTCCCTCGGAGCTCCCGGGAAAAAAAACACGGGCGACTCATCAAGCATCCCGCGCATTTCCCCTACGAATCATCTCAATTCGGGTGCTGCGGGCCCATCAGAGGTCCCCCTCCCGCTACTAGCCCGGACAGCCCGTTGTTATTCGAGTTTGACCGGTCTTCGTCAGATGAGCCCCGACTGGACCGAATACATACATCTGGTCCTGGTCACTCATTGCTCGCTCGCAGCAGCTTCAATCTCGCTCTACATTGACAAATCTGACCGTAATTATCTTGACGAGCATTTTTCCCGACATAGCGACAGTGCGATATCTGCGACTTTCCCGATTTCTTCCCACGATCGTTCGCGATTCGAGCCGTTCTTTTCCGCAAAAAAATCCACAGCCCTACTCATCATTCATTTTCGTGGCGAACCCAGTCCCAGTACCCAGGTCTTGCTGGGCACGCAGCAGCTTCTCGGCCTGAGAATCATTTATGAATGAGACTGTTCGGAATATTCTTGAACAACCTCCTCGGTCCACTCAATGGCTCGACATCACTTCGACGTGGGTATCCAAACTGGTCCCCTTATCGGCCCTGATGTTCTGGTCAGAGCAGCCTGGATGTCAGAGTACGGATTCCTCGAGTAGACGGTCTCCCTCAAAGAGGATATTCGATGTCGTCGGTGAAGCTGCAGGTTCTTCTTCGAATATACCCGATAAACTCTCGACACGTCAAGAATCTCATCAACTCATCAAGTATCAAACTTGTCCCCTGAGAGATGGGATCCTACATCGCGGATTCTCTCTCGACACGCGACGCCGCGAGACCGATGAAGGACTGGGATCAGGGCGGTCTGAATAGACGGAGCACTGGTCCGATTGAACGGACCTAATTCCTCTGAATTCAATCCGGGGTTCGGGTTTCGGTTGCGGAAGTCAGCTGGTCCCATTGTCCGGTCAAGGTACGGAGCGAACTGCACGGACTCCGTGTCGGTGAGTGTGTATGCCACCAGCTAGCATGAACGCGGAGACCTCGCCCCCGCTGAAATCGTCGGTACTTACTGGGGAATCAGGAATCGGGCCACTCAGTATTGAGCGGTCATGGTGACTTGTCCCGAAATGGTGTCTCGACTCTCAGAGTAGTCTGGCTCGTATGTACGCATATTTATAACGTGGCGTCACGGTTACGGGATATATGGTATATATTTGCTCGATTCGGCAGGGATTCCGGAGATTGATAAAGTTCTCCCATGAGTAAAAGTTTTCACAAGATAAGTGACGACCTCCTCGAGTAAGGCGTTCTTTTTTGTGGCCCGCTTCTCAACGAGGCGGAATTCTCGGACGCGGGATCAATCTCTCTCAGATTCACAGAAGCTCCATCAGCGAATTATCTCGGGCTAACCGGTATCTCTTGAGGCGAGCGATGGATCACCTGTCGCTGGCGCGTATGCTAATCTATGGAATTCGCGAGAAGCGGGAGTAGGTGTTAGATTGGAGCCCCTCGGCCGAGCCTGGTTCCGTATCCCGAAAAAAAACACGGTTACCTGATGCCAGTGGATAATGCATAATCCTCTCTTCATGTGAATCTTTTGATTTGAGCTCATCGCCTATAATCCGACAGCGCCTGTTCTCTGTTCCTGTGTAGGTATACTTCTATCCATAATTACGTACTTGTTGAACGTAGCCTGGTCTGTATCCGCGTTGGTCTCAAGTCCCTTTCCACATGCCTCACTCGGAAGAATACATAGAAGTTGAACACTGGATAGTCACCGCTCGAGACATTTCGCGATTGATGGGTCTCGTCGAGGATTGTCTCACTGCTTTTCGCGGGTTCAGTGAGTCTCGCAGATCAGATCCGGGCGCAATTTCAAGATACGCTGAGATCACCATGGGGCTCTGTCGCAGACCCCCCCCTCCTCATCACTCACCCAAGTGAAGCCCAGTCTCCTGGCAAGCTCTTCCGCCTCGTGGTGATGCGAGTCACATTGCAGCATTATGTGTGGTATGGTCTCCATTTGACCACCGCATCTTGTACAATGCGGGTCCATGGATTCGTACTTCGTGCGATGGGCTCGCGTGGGTAGCATTCCCGCACGGGCCAATGCCAACAGTGCGCTGCCTCGGCCGGGTATGTCAGGCCTTCCGTTCTCTATAGACCGCCAGGTTTGATTTGGTTCTCATCGATTCCGACCAAGTCTCGCTCAACCTCTCTTTGATACGTTTCTTCGCCGTTTTATTGAAAAGTGTGATCTTTGCTCTCTGATCTTCCCGATATTCAAGGGGATGTCCGAGCATCCGAATCTTGTTTTCCGGAGATTGAGTCTCTTTAGGGCTTCCGAGGTATATGTTGACAGCAGCCATCATCGATAGAACTATTCTGGGCCATCGTGATCAGTCCATTGCACTGATCCTTGCAAGGCATCGGATTTTGCTCTCTGCTTCTCGGGCTTCGCATGTAGACCATCCAAGTTCGCCAAGCACGGAGTCTGACGCCACTTCGTGTCCAGACATTCCCGTCGCCCATCTCCCCGCGGCGACCTGAGTTTTATCGAACAGGGCTGCGAATTGCTTAGACGCTCTCGATGCTAGCACATATTCTCATGGCTCGTGCTGAACTCTCGCTGAATCGTAGGCACGAGCCGAAATGGGCCCAATCGTGGTCTCGATCTCGCTACGCGTCGAATGATTCTACTACGAGGGCGGATATCGAATTTCAACGCAGATTGGACATAGCTGTAAGGATCCAAGCTGCTGCCAGGCGGGGTAAGATTTGCACCTTCTTATCTGGATGTCGGAACAATAGGCAAACAGGTTCCATCGGAGAGCGAGGAGTTGAAGAGGGCGTTCAAGTAGGGAGAGCTAAAGCTCAGTCGCTCATAGACCCTCACGGTTGTGTAGAGTGCCTGAACCTCGAAGGGGTGCGAGATCGCTGATCCCGCTGACTTGGCCGTTTGGTCTGACCGATGAGATTCGAAGAGCGATACCGGTGAAGTTCGCTTGCATGCCGTAAAGCATGTGCGTGACTGAGGATAATTGTGAGCTCACGCCCCAGGTGGGAGTACGATGGAAGATAGCGAACTCGTGAAGCTCGCGTTTTATACGGATCGGACCTTCTAGTGAAGAAGCCCTGATTCGAATTTATAGAACTTTATAGAACTCCCATGATTTCCCGCGAAAATCGAAGGCATCGGTCAGGTCATAATAGTATACTCGGAGGATATACTTTATGAGATCGTATTCAGTATACAAGGATCGACTCTCTCGAAATACATCTTTCAGAGTCAGGACGATGAAAAACTCAGGAGAACATTCGTGCATCGACAGTGGACGTTTCACGTTTCTGAAGGGCCGTGTATCCGGCCTTGGACCCGGAGCTGTTTTTGTTTTCCATCAAGACTGCGAACACCTGAACGAGATGCACCCGAGTCCGGAGTGCTCTCGGAGGTTGAGCCTTCAAAACTCCCATGCATTCCCGCTTCGTCGGTGACGTCATTCGAGGGCGAATCGATGATGCTTTCGACGGTCGAGGACAGACTGCGGAGAAAGCATTTGTGGAAACCTATTCGAGTGTTGTTCTCAGGAAGGATGTTCAAGTGCCTCTACGAAACGGTCACATTGAGAACGGAACTTCTGCGGCCTGTGGCCGATTTACTTTGTAGCATGTGGACGCCCGAACGAGGGAAACTCGGGATATGAGGCACACATCATCGCAGGATGGCCGAGTCGATCATTGCGAGAGGCTGGGCCTGAAAACCCAGCGGTTTTGGCGCTGCCTGAGCTTGGGCGAAAAGTGACCTCGGAGCAAGGACTCCGGGCAGTAGCATGACTTTGGGAGCTGTATGCCGCCCAGTTCTCACTCAACTAGGGAAAGTCGGCCCTACGAACCTCAGCTCGGAAGATATCAGTCGGATTGCAAATCAAAATCCACGGCTCCGCTCTACCGTGTTTCGGACACTGAGCACCCACCAAGCGGAGTCGCTGACGAGCATGTATTCCTTCTTTTTCGAGGAATCGCAGATCCGATAGGGGCTTGTCCCATCTGATTCGTGCTCACATATAAGGGATGAAAGTTATGATCATGACATCATTGTTGTCTCGCACCTTCCTGAAAGCAATAACAACCACCAATTCGAAAAGGAGAACAAGGTCTCTGGAAGGCGGACGGAGTTAACGGAGCAGGAGCACCGGATCAGCTCCAGGCGTGCTCGAGCGCAACGTAACGACTGACTTCTTCTCTCACCTCGTCTCATTGCTGATCGGTCCGACGACGAAGTTGTACCTCCGCACGCCTCACAGAGACGCTTTCCATTGAAATGGCATAATAGAAATTATAAAATGAGCCTGATTCTCGACCGATGAAGATCTGACGACCATTATCTATAGCGCCGAACCAGGGTTTGCGACAATCATTATCTCATACGCGGGGCGCGTGATGGCCGCATACAGGCCTGATAATCCGATTCTATAGCGGTGTCGAAGATGATTGACCTCTGCGGATCTCTGGTCCTTTATTCATGACAAGCGCGTGCGATAGAGAACATATACTTCTCGAGGGCCATACGAGAGGTAACCAAGCAGAAAAAAGAGGCGAATCGAAAGTGGAGAAAAGCAAGAAAATATGGGGACCAATATGAAATCGATCGGACTGAGATAGAGTTCCGAACTATGCAAAACAAACTGAAGGCAGCCGTCAGTGAGGAAGAAAAGAGACACGTCAAGAAGAGAGTCTGAGCAGACAGATTCTGAACGGACCCCGGAGTGAGAGGGCGAAGAGATTCTGGAGATATGTCTCACGACATAATAAACGGAACGATGAACCAATCCGGGTAAAGAGCCGAGATGGGAGGGAAATACCCAATGAGGCACTTGAGCAACACCTCACGGACGTAGGATGCGATATCCTGATGGCACAACCAATGGATTGGGAAAGGATGCCGGAGGTTCGATGTAGGCCCTCAGGTATATCTACGAATGATGTCGAGATAGAAAAACTATTGAGACAGATTTCGACAAAAACTGCGACCGGAGACGATCAGATACCGGCGAAAGTACTCAAATATAAGAAAGGAAAAGGTGTGAACTGGATAACCAAACTGTTCAACCGAATCCTCAACGGCGGCGAAGCCGTCCCCACGGACTGGAGAGACGGCAGATTATCACTACTTGAGAAGCCAAACTCGAAGAAAGGGGTACTCGAAACATACAGACCCATAACTATATCGACCGTCCTACATCGGTTATTCACGAAAATTATCGCGGCAAGAATATCCGAATGGATGGAGGAAGAGGAAGTCCTGGGAGAAATGCAAAACGGGTTTAGACGAGGCCGACGAGGGGAGGACAATCTATTCATCCTGACCTCGGCGATCGAGCTAACGAGGAAACAGAACAAGGGCCTGATCACATGTTTCCTAGATTGCACTAAAGCATACGATAGAATATCCAGGGATTCTCTATGGGATACACTGGAGGAGCTCGGGATGGACGAGAGATGGATACAGCTGCTCAAAACTGTATACGCTGACAATAGTGTAAGGCTGGAAAGTGGGGGAAGGAGATCCTTGAGGATAAGCACGGAAATAGGCCTCCGACAAGGGTGTCCTCTGTCACCGATTCTATTCGCACTATACATAGCTGAACTGGAAACCAGACTGATGTGGGCGAACTGTGGTTTTGAGCTGACAAATATATCAGACGACGGATCCACAACCCATAGAACACCAGGACTGCTATATGCCGACGACCTCCTATTGATGGCTCACTCATACGAAGAAATGAGGAGGATGCTAGAGATTGTAACGGAGCTGGGGAACGAAAAGAGTCTACAGTTTAATCCGGCGAAGAGCGCTATGGTGATATTCAACACCAGTCGGCTTGGAGAACCAAGAGAAATGATCATACAAGGAAAGCATCTAGAGTTCCGGGAGGACTACAAATACTCAGGGATCACCATATGCAACGCCCAGAATCACCTCCTGATACAGGAACAAATATGGAAGAAGGAGGCACACAAGGTCGTACAAAGACTCCATGCTCAGGTATTGTGGACATTCAACAGATTCGAAATCACACGAATCGAATGGATGGCCACGGGGGTACCTAGGCTGACATATGCGAACGCTGTGCTGGCATCGAAAGCATCTAAGCAAATCGCAGCTCTGTTCGATAGAGCTCAGGTAGCCGCGGGGAAATGGGCGATGGGAATAACTGGACACAGAGTAGCGTCAGACTTCGTGCTTGGCGAACTTGGGTGGTCCACATTCGAGGCCCGAGAAGTACAAAGTAAAATCCGATATTTTGCAAGGATCAGTGCAATGCTCTCATCACGATGGCCCAGAATGGTTCTATCGATGATGGCTGCAGTCAACATATACTCGGAAGCCATAAAGAGACTCAACTTCCTGAAAACCAGATTCGGCTGCTCGGACATCCCCCTTGAATATCGGGAAGATCAGAGCGCGAAGATCACGCTCTTCAATGATACGGTGAAGAAACGTATCAAAGAGAGGTTGAGCGAGACTTGGTCGGAATCGATGAGATCCAAATCAAGCTTGGAGTTCTACAAAGAATGGAAGGATAGAGGCATGACTGCACGCGGCTTGTACACAAACGGCCGGGGCAGCGCACTGTTGGCATTGGCCCGTGCGGGAATGCTACCTACGCGAGCCCACCGCATTTGACCCGCATTGTACAAGATGCGGCGGTCAAATAGAAACCATACCACACATAATACTGAAATGTGGCTCGCATCACCACGAGACGGAAGCGCTCGCCAGGAGACTGGGCTTCACTGGAGTGGGTGATGAGGGGGAATGGGAGGATACGAAGAAAATGCTCGAGAAGTGGGAGGATGAGACCCGAAGGATCCGCTGAGGAAACTCGCCCCTGGACCAGGGTCGCTCATGTAGACAATGAAAACGTGTAGACATTAGCGAGGATCAATTATAACCATAACCACCATAACCATAGGATACGGGCCGTAGTTTTTTCCTACGGCTCCATTTTCTCGGAAACGGCTTGATATCGGGGGAAAACATATTGAGCATTATTGAAGGTCTCGACAAGGCGAACAATATTGCCCATGGGCCTTTCCCCGGATCCGGGGACCGACCCGTGTCAATTTTTTTTCAAGTCCGGTCGCCCCTCTGAAGGGGACTTGATCTCTGCGAGCGTTCTCTCGTTTTCGAAATAATCTCGATAACGGCTGCCTAATCGAGGAGCAGTCTCATGGGTCATATTGTCCTTCTTGACAAGACCTTCACTAAAGCTCCATATGATTTCCTCCCGTAGTGGACCGTTTGGGCTAGAAAGGGCGGGGACCGACTCGTGTCAATTTTTTCTGAAGTCCGGTCGCCCCTCTGAAAAGAACATATTCTCCTCGCAGAGTATACATAAGTCCTGCTATGCATGTGAATGACGGTATTGACGGGGATATCTCATCGAGAGGGTGAGTGTCGTCCTGGATCTATGTTCATGCTATATGTCCCTCCAGGGAAACTCATGGAGGGAGAAGAAGCCATAGAGTAAGAATTCGAGTGGAGGCCGACAAAGTTTCTTATAGCGCTCGATGGATCCAACTTGGGCCCTCTCAGAGAACAATTGAGCGGGTCTTTTTGAAAAGGGCGCCAACACATCCCCTTGAAATGTCGTCTTCTCCGACCGTGGCGCGATTCTCGTTCATCTGGGTATGATGTGTGCTTGAAGGGTCTCACGGAGCCTGCCCTGTTTATCAGCCTATAGCTTGTGCGGGTGAATTTCTCGTCGAGACGACGCGACGCCTCGGAACTACGAGTTCCGAGTCCGACCGTAACTTCGACCGTCTCTGCGGCGCCGCGCTACGCTTGTGATCGTTCGACCCGTCGACTTCCGTGGAAAGATCGAGGATTCACGTTGAAACGCGACGTCGTTACCGTAAGGACACGGATCGCTTGACTCCTCCGAATCTTCTGTACTAGATGCTTGTTGGATTAGAATCGATGTGGCTCGTCAATGATGGCAATATTGTCGATTGGAATAAAACTTCAGGTTGAGGGGGCGCGTGGGCCGATTCGAAGCATCCCCCTTGTCTGATCTCCATCGAAGAGCGAGCTCGGAGAGCTTTCACCGATCTATGCATTACCCATCGAGTCCCTGACACAGCAGGTAACCCGTCTTTTCTCCAGATGCCAGCAAGAAAACGATCAACGGCGAAGCACACTGTGGTCGCAACGGAGTCTCTAGGACGGAGCTCGAGCGTGAATGGGAATATTCCACAGACAGCGGCCCTCTCGGAAGAGCTGGGCGAACTTCGAGTCGACACCAACACTCTGGAAAAGGTATAACTCTGCCAGAATAGGATAAGTGTTGCGAATATTGTCCGTGACGTTCCCGTAAGCTGCATGTTCTCACGATTGATGAGTACGTGCAATATCCAGCTAAGAGATTATCCTTCTTTTCACAGATGCCCGCAGAAGTCGAAAACCCGCGAGACGGGTCGCACAATTCGCTGGCTTTTCCTCTTCATGTCGTTTCAAGATGTAACTCGGATAACAGAAGAATTCTCGAGTTGGATGATGGTCGTATTCTCTGCGCTGTCTCCACTGCCGGGGAAGTGGAGCTTGGTGAATGTTTGAAGTTGGTTTATGACGACGCTGAACTAGCATTCCGATTCGACCCCGGTCCTTGCAAGCTTCCGATCACAAGTATTGAGAAGCTCTTAAATCTATAGATGATTCTGCTGATGATGAATGATCGTTTAATGTCAACACCAGTCTCTGAAAACTCGAATGAATAAATATGCATCGGGTCAGCTGGTCTGACGTGCAGACCCTGTACGTCATTCGATGAGTCACCTAGATTCGGGGTCGGCACATAATTGTTCCACTGGCCGTGTAAACCCATTCCTTTTGAGATGCGGTCCTCAGCTAACGGATGGTCACCAATTTCACGGTGAATACGGTCCGAATACTGCCGATATGTTTAATGAAAGATAGTCTCAACGGCCCGTAGAGAATCGCATGAGACCGCAGGAGTTTCCACGGCTTTGAAGAACGGCCACGGCGGCTCCAGGAAACCGTCTCCCGCAGAGACTTTCCCGAGGGGACGGCCGCGGGGGAGAACATCAACAGACAAAAAGGAGGTCAACAATTGTCTTGTTGTTCGATATCATCCGAAGGCGCTTTCGCTTCCGCAAACGGTGGACGATGAGTCGAGATTGACTGCCGTGACTCGAAATGAAGTTTCGTGCTATCATAGGAATTCTTCAAGAAAACAAGGTCAGAATCAGAGAGCTTCTCATCACTCAGGCGCTCTCGCGGAAACTGGCTGAGTGAGTTGTTTAGGCCTGCTGGAAACCCCCCTCTTCCCACCCCTGAGGCCACATTCGTGGGCCAGATCAGCCCGAACCATTCCTGACCGAAGATATATTGGAGAAGCTCGAAGGATCTTGCGAAGCAGATTCTACATGGAGGGCCATCAGCGGTTCACATTTCGTCGTCCATGTTCCTCCTAGCGGACGTACCTAATCAGCTGTTCGGGATGTTCCAGATGAAAAAAAAAGCACTGAGAGGATGTTCCACGTAGAACCATGGACCAGTCGAGCCTGCCGCAGTAATTTGGCATTATGGCTCTCAACGTCATTATTTGTTCTTCGATTCAACCTATAAACCGAGAGCTTCTCGGGTCGTTCCGAGCCAATGCGACCTCACATACTTCAGGAAGTTGGGGGATCCAATGAGGGAGTCCCGTGCGCTCTCGGCGAAAAACTCGAAGGCTTTCTGAATGAGGTGCGCCGGGAGTAGGGGAAGGGCTAATGATGACTTCGAAAGAATGACGCCTGGGCGGCATATCGCAGCCGCAAGCCCCATCTCACCGGATCTTTTCACCAAGCGTTGGGAATAGTGGAACCCCAAACCGTAGAGGACAGCGTGGGGGAACGCCGAGTGGATTCAAAGCTATATCCGATTGAAGTTTGTCGGTTGAGTAATAAGAAGATTTTGAGGTCATTCGTCAACATTTCTGAGTTTAGAAAATTTGCCGAAGTCTTCGAAGGTTGCTACCGACCGAATCCCGTTCCCGCAGTTGAGTTCTTTGATCTCGTTTTCCTCAAACTAAAAAAGCGTCTTTTGAACAACGGCCAGAGGAAATCTCGTGATACCCTTCGTCGACCGGAGGGTAGTATCGAAACTCTTTCGCAGATCTTCGAACTCACGGAACTACGTGTTCCGTGTTCACGTAGTTCTACGCCCACAAACCGCACCCCGGGGATTTTTTATATTCCAAACGACGACGGCCTCTCGATACGTTTCGGTCATGGCAACCTTGTTCGAGCCCCAGAAGGCTTGTACTTGCATCTGCAGTGAGGCTCCTGGCTCAGTTGAGTCTCTTCTCCCGCTACTTTGAGAGATAATCTCAAGATAAAGTTCTCTTCTGCTTCCCCTTCTCCCATAAGGTGATTCTCAGGTATGGGTACCCGCAGCCCACTGTCAGTTCACAGTAAGTGATCGGTCCATTTATTTGGATGAGTTCAGATTTGATTGGTTCTGTGAGCTTCTCCCCAAAACTCAGATTAGGCCGAGGGTGTGATCGCTCCTTCGCAAAAAGGTCCATACATGGGATCCATTCCTAGACTTTACGCTCTAGACCACGCACGGCTTGCTGCTAGAATCGCTCTCTCGACCCTCGGAAGATTCCTCTCCGCCTCCTCCACCATTTACTTCGCGTTCCTCGACTGTTTGAGTTGCTTGAGATGGAGAGCGACTACTGACGATCATCCTTATACTTCCGACTGTCTGGTGCTGATATAGCAGGTTCTTCTTTGGCCTCGCAGAGAAGTATAGAGGCCGCCGCTGAGCACACATGTCGCAGACCGCAAAGAATCTCAATATCCATCGGATACTGGTGGAAATATTAGCGTGTCCTTGTTTTCTCCTCGGTGATAGTGATGAGTGATGATATATTGTGTCACCCGGATACCTGCTTCCCCATATCCCCCCACAGGAAGAGACTGTGTCTCTGTATACCCCAGTATACGCAAGGCAGCAGAAATACATGCAGAAACAACAGGCTTACCAGCTAGCAATGCCATGTACAGTAGATTCTGACAGCCTCACTCTGATTTGTTCTGATGAACGGACAACCGGTATAGGCAGACCTGCGCTACGAGCGCGCCCCACAGACTCAGAGCTCCCCAAATACCTACGAGAAGGACCAGTTTTCGGAGGACCCTTCCTAGCGGTTCGTCGGAGTCCAATAAATCGGGCTTCGACCATGATTTCTCTATGAGGGAGCCTCCAGGAGGCGATACCTGTCGAACATGAACGAATTCGTCTCGGTGTCCTTCGACAACTTTTTTGTTTTAAGCTCATTGCGGGAGATGGAGCCGCGGTCCCGCGCTACATGGATGCCTTGTATGAGGAGACGCTACCGAGAACATCCGGAAGTCTTCAGCCACGGTCGGCAATCTAATCACTTTGACTTCGAGGAGAACATAATTCCCGAAACGCGCATGTGCATTGAGCTCCGATTGAACGTGAGCCAGATATTTCGAGAAATGCGCGTCGGACTTCACCTACGAGCTCTCGACCTATGCAAAGCATGCGTAGGACATCGAACTTCGGCTCGAGATCGATAGAATGTTTCCAGACACGCATCGAGGTGGGGAAGAATTCGTCCGTGGTATTGTGATGCACATCTGGATTCGGACCCCAAGATTCACTCATGGTCGATGTTCGATCTCGACTAACATGTTTTGCTTACTACATTGAAGCCGCATTTCTGGAAGCTCTCGCTTCCAAAAACCCCCGCTTCCCCTGGCATACCTATTCAATCAAACATGCGAATGTCCGAAACCTTCACACCTATTAGCAGCTCGAGCAGTGGCCGAAGGGTCATCTTGCGATGTCATCGTATTACAGAGAGCTCAGAGCAAGACCCCTATATCGGTCCGAGAACTGCTCCAGATCCTGGCTGAAACGTTTCCGTTTCCGGTTCGCTCGCCTTCTAGATTTTTCAAATCTGCGACGAGTTTGTCCGAAGACTTCTCGTGCTCGAGATCGATTCAGTGAGGCAAATACAGGATATCCCGAAAAGTGACCGCTGTCTTTCTCGATGCCTCGAATAGCAACACCGTTGCGCAGGTCGGAACGAAAGACGTTCCGGTACGTTCGACGGGCCATGATAAACTTCGAATTACAGTGATGCTCACTGCAAGATCCGACGGCTTCAAATGCAAGCCATTCGTACTTCTCAAGTGGAAGCGAGCCGACCCGAAGATTGTCTTCGACTTCAAGAAATCTTTAGAGCTGTGCTGGATGGGCACAACGTGGATGAACGATGAGTCGACTTCATTACACCTCCAGAAAACGCTGGGCTCTTCTCTTTTCGGCAAGAGACTACTCGTGTGGGACAGCTTCCGAAGTCACATGAGTGAGAAAACCAAGACGCTCCTCCGAGATCTCCGTCTACACAGCGCAATCATCCCCGGAGGATGCACTAAAGTACAACCTCCAGGCGTTTCGTGGAACGCCCCGTTCAAAGCCGGGATCCGCCGTCGCTACGAGGAATGGATGGCGCACGGCGAGAAACGTTTGACCCGTGGGGGAAATGTGGCTGCCCCCCCAATGGAAATCTACTTGCCATGGATTGCGGATTCGTGGCGGGAGTTGCCCGAGGACTTGATTGTCAAGTCATTCAAACAGTGCGGCATCACTGTCGCCTTCGACGGTTCGGAGGATGACCAGATCCCTTGTTTCAAACCCCATGGACAAATACCTGCCGGTCGCCAGAAGCTCGCTGAAGCTCGAAGAAGTCATGATTTGGGAAACGAATGCAACCTTAGCGGGGTGTCGAACGAGACGGACATAGACGAACTCACAGATGATGAGCTGTTAGATGATGCGTAAGCGAAGGAGATAACGGATAACGTGATATACACGAATTAGTGGGAGAATTATCGGGAGCGGCGTGAAAGTTGTCACAGCCGTCCGATAGCAGACGAACACAGGAATGGTTTCGCCGAGGAGAGTATAGCTGTGTTGGTTATCATGGAGTAGGTGAAGGGTAGCAGATTTAGATGAGGAGATGAGGAGTTTCCAGCGTCGGGCCCAGCGACCGATGTTGGAGAGAGTTTCTTGTAATGCTTCGGCTGCCCCTGGTTTGGAGGTGTCTGCGAATATTTTAGTGTCATCAGCGAAAGTGCGGTGATGAACACCCTCGACGATTTCATGCTTGAGATCAGTCGTGAAGAGAAGATATAATAAGGGTCCAACGACGCTGCCCTGGATTCCTGAAGTTCGGGATGTTAAGGATCTCGGTGTCTTATTCACGTCCGACCTTAAGCCAGAGAAACACATCCTCACGGCTGTAGCTAGAGCCGACAGAACGGCCAACTTTGTACTCAGAGCTTTCAATTGTAGACTTCCCGCTGTATACTTCAAAGCCTTCCAGGCTCTCGTCCTCCCCTCCCTCCTTTACGGGTCCGAGGCATGGCGTCCCTGGCTCAAGAAGTCCCTCGCTCTCCTCGAGAAATTCCAACGTAAATTCATCAGAAGAGTCGCCTTCAAGTGTCGTGCCGAACCTGACTATGATTCGCTACTACCCATCTCTGAAATCCTAGACAGGAAGGAATTGAATTGAATTGAATTGAATAGCTCCTTTATTGTAAAGGGGGAGGGTACATGCAGTATCCGAAAACAAATAGAAAATATCACCGCCCCTGGTTCCTAATGGCGTGTAATAACAAGATATTCGGGGGGCCCTGTGAATGTGCTAACTTGGATATCCTCCATGCGAAGAGGTTGTTTACACGTTCAGTTCTGGAGACGAATTTAGGCATGACAGTACAACCACTTCTACGCGTATTGAGCCTGATGTCAAAGAACAGATCCAGCAAATCGGCTACATAGAGCTGTCGGAGGACGCGGAGATCATACTTATCGAGAACCTCAGACAGTGGGGGGGGGGTTCCAGGTCGTGATACGAGCAGCGAAGAGATAACCGCCTTCGGAAATAGTTCTGGACCCCATCGATTAATTTACGAAGATGAACGAGGGAGGGCTTCCATACCGGGGCACAATACAGGAACCGCGAAAGTACCAGCGACTTGAATAGGCGAACATATAAATCTGGTTGTCTGACGACAAGGCAGCGAAAGATCGAGTTGACAAGCGCTTGAGAGGAGCGTACCAACTGACATACATGTTCGCCGAAATCAAGATCCGGGCGAATCCAAACCCCAAGATCTCTCGTGGAGGGGGAGCAGGAGAGAACAGCACCGTCAAGCGAGTAATCCCAGTCGAAGCCGGATCTGAGAACCACTGTCTTCTCATGGGACAGCGACATACAATTATCGGAGCACCAGCGTAAGACGCCGTGGATGGCTTCCTGGAGACGAACGCAATCGTCAGCCCGCGAAACCGATGACCACAGCTTAAGGTCATCGGCATAGAGCAGGTAGTCGATATCCGGAGGTAGATAGTCGCCTATGTCGAGCAGGTAAATGGCGAAGAGCAACGGGGAGAGCGAGCTCCCCTGCGGGGACCCACTTGAGGCAGGGAAAGGATCACTGCGGACACCGTCCACCATTACTCGAAAAGAACGATCTCTAAGAAAAGACTCAATCCATGCGACGGTGGAGTGGTGAATGCCGATGGTACGCAACTTAACGAGGAGACGAGCATGGTCCATCCGATCAAAGCGCTACGCTGATCAAAGTATATACAGTGCAGGTGTCGTCGCTGATTGAGGATGGAAGCCCATTTCTGAGTCATAACAAGAAGTTGTGAGCAAGTGGACCGGTTTTTGACGAAACCATACTGTTTATCGTCAAGGAGGGAATTTTTCTCAAGGAAAGAATAGAGATGTGAGACAATGATCTTCTCAAAAATCTTACATGGAACAGAGCCCTGAGCAATCGGGCGATAATTCCGAGCGTTATCCCGCCTACCCTTCTTGAAAATCGGAGTGACGACGGATTGACGAAAAAAGTCGGGAACAACCGAGTCATTATACGATCGCTCAAAAATTAGGGCGAGTGGTTCCGCCAGAAAAATGGCAAAGCGTCGCAGAAAAATCGCAGGGATGCCGTCGGGGGTGATGTTAGCAGTAGGCGTTCAGCTCGCAAAGGAGAGAGTAGACTTGAGACTCATCGAAGGCAAGAAACGAATCAGGGAACAAGCTTTGGCGAGCTGCCGGCCTAGGAACTGAACTGGGACGTCTCCCGTGGATAAAGACGGAAGCGAAATGTTCCCCAAGGACTCGAGATTTATCACTTGGATCAGTAATCCGGAGAGAGTCGACTTTGAGTGAGGGTATGTGGCCACGGGGACGCAAACGATTGTTGACATACTGGTAGAAAGACCGAGCGTCTCTGAAATCGAGTTTAGACTCGGTGAGGATACGGAGTCTTCTTGAGGCCTTGATCAGTCGATTGCTGAAGGATGGGTCATTGGGACCGGAGCGAGCAAGGAGGCGAGAGATAAAGGCATGAACCGAAGTCGCGTTTGAAGAGATATCAAAGGGGGGAACAAATTCGGAGATGAGGGATGAGCAAACATCGATGAATTTGATATACATCTGCTCTACGGAGAGGCAGTCAGCGAAAAATGCCTTCCAGTCAATTAGATCCAGATACCCGGCAATCGCCATCGCGTCCATGCGACGAAAATCTGGCCGTGAGGATATAGGCGGAGGAGGTGGGGAGAGGTCCAGAATGTCGAAGCGGATAGCAAGATGATCTGAGGGAATAGGCGGGGAGACAAGCGAGATGCGGTCGAGGGCATCGGGAACATTAGTAAGCAGCAGATCAAGGATGCCTCCATCTCTATGCGTCGGGTGATTGATGAGCTGCTGTAGATTGTTGTTGAAACAACAGTTAGAGAGCAGGCTCTCGGGCGAGTCCGACACGTGCAGAGGGAGCCTAGACCAATTGATTTGCGGAAGATTGAAATCCCCCAAAACAACAACAGGAGCATCGGCGGATGACAAGAGGTTGATGGCCGAGCAGGCCATGGCCACG